>NC_079160.1:38016040-38326415 GCF_947563725.1 Argiope bruennichi
AGATCATTTAGAACTTTTATATCAAAGATCTATTTAAGGTATAATGCTTTGTAAATTGGAACCTTCTAAATTTCAACTCTATTTGGTGGTATTAAGAATGATAATATTTTTAATGCTGTAATTTAAAAAATATTTTGAAATTTCTGTAACTTTCAATAATTTAAGAATATTGTGAATATTTCTGCAATTTTCAATATTTATACAATTATTAATTTATTGAATTAAAATCTTATTCTAAAGACAAAACTGAGTAAAATCGTTTCATCTGTAACAATGCTTCTTCATTATTTTTAAAATAATTCCCACTCTGATTCAGAATAATATTGGTGTATTTTTGAAAAAGCATTTCTATTTTGTATGAACATACATAAAATTGTAGTGCATAACAGGAAAATAAGATAATATGAAATTATTCAAATCTATTATCCTGTTTTGTTGCGCAATAAAATGCAGTGTTTTGTATTCTTTTATTCATTTATTTCTAATATTACTTTCAATCGCTATATATCATAGGTGTAATAAAAGAGTGTACACCAGAAATTATTTCAATTATGAATCATCAAAATAACATATGATTATATTCTCTACAAATGATTTCATTTAAAAATACAACTGTTATTTTGAACAATATAAAATAATGTCAAGAGTAATTTTAATGTACAGAACTGTATTACCTTATCAAGAATTTCCTATTTAAACTAAATTTTTATTTTGTAAAAAATACACAGATAAAGTGATGAGCAGTATATATAATATATAATGCCACTTATAAAAACTAAATTATAAATATTAATTCTTGATTTTTGTTAGCGGTGGTAAACTGAGTACAAAGTACAAAATAAGATTCTAAAGCTTAACTGAAATGCTGGTTTTATCAATCCTGATTTGAGCAATTTAAATAAAATATTATTTGATTTGAAGAAAAGAGGCCTTCATATTTTCTTGATAGAAATAAAATCATAAATCTCTTAATTTTGTTGCATCACATAGTAAAATAGCAGATGATTAGCTATTAAAATTAGTCCGGTAATAGCTAATCATCTATTGTGATTGTAATTCTGTTGTGCTTGTATCTTTTTGGTACTTTACATCTTTTTTACCTGCTGACACATCGTTTACTTCCTTAAAACCTATTTTCACTTTTTCTTTTCAACTCTTTTAACTCGCTTTGTATATGACCATTCCTAGCACAAAGTATTCTTTCTTAAGAAAATTTGTCAGTTATCGTCGATATTTTCTTCTAATAATTTTTCTTTATTGTTTGTGGAATAAATAACCTCTTGATTGGGGCTACATTATTATTTAAACAACAGATATAGCTATAACTTACCATAATGATAGCGTGTATATCTCTAATATAAATAATAGATTCGTGAACCCTCCTAATATCGATTCAGATTAACAGTTCTTAAAACGAAACTACAAAAATAGTCATACTTTCATGCTTTCATAGCACCCTGTTGTAAAAAGATGTAAAACGAAATTCTTCTCTAGTATATTTCACACATATGCGCGTTTGCTGGACAGGTAAGGAAGATTACGTGATAAAGGTTCTTTATACAGTCCGAATTAGGTTTATTTTTCAATAGGTTATAAAATAATAATAAAATCTATTAATAATCTTTTTCTAATTTAAGCAATTTTTTTCCACGAAGTATTTATTCTTTCAATATTATTTAAGTAACACGGAAGAAATTTGTAATATTAATTATTAAGAATAAACAAAAATTCAACGGAAAGTTCACGGAACAATTAAATCTAAAGTGAAAAACTAAACTGAATTTCAGATATGCAAAATCAGAGAGGAGTATTGTCTTGATATGTTTCTCTGTAATCAAGAGAAAGATTCCATAAACATTTTCCAGTGATGATCTCCTTTCGGGCAGAAATAACTTTGGCGATCCAAGAGAAAAAATTTGTCGAAACCCAAAAGTTGGGAAATGAAAGCAGCATTAATTAACATGAGCTTAAAAGAGAGTTTAATAATAATAATAAAAAAAAGCTATTCAGAACATGTTAATAAATTTTTTAAATAATTTTTTTTTTATGAAATTCAGCTAGCACTTTAATGATTTGCAATGAAGACCTCATCCCAACTCATTAGAAATTCCAATTGGACGTTTATTAAAATCAATTCCGAAAGCGGATTAGAAACAACAAATAGGAACGAGGACCTCCTGTCTTTTGGCACAAAAAAAATGTCAGAATGATCCATCAAGGTACTCTCTAACCATTGGTTTAACTTGGGCACCCACCCTAATTTCATCGTTTGTGGTGGGGGAAAAAGAGTGGCAAATTTTTGTTGAAGGTGGCCACAGTGTTGGGTGGTCGAATGAGGATTGAGGAAGTGAAGAGAGAAATAAAAGAAAAATATTTGGATATGGATTGTCTCGAAAACTCATACGGAAGTTTATATAAACTAGACGATAATTATTATAAACGCAGTCTTTTAACCACTTAGTATGCAAGGTATGAAAAGTGCCGGCATGCCTTTGAAACGATTGGTATAAATCTTTTCCCATATCAACTGAAATCATCCACAGACACGTGGAATAAGATGAAAGGAGAAGGACACAGAATACTGATAAAGTCGATTCGACTCGCACGGGCAACTCATTAGGGATCTTAATGGACCCTCTATGAATTAAAATCTAAGTGCTAAAGATAAAAACGGAGAATTAAAAGCGTTCCAACCGCATTGGTATTGCTAATAAGTATCTTTTTACATTACTTTGCAATCATTAGAGTTATTTTCGAGGACGTGTTAACTGCGCTTTGTGAGAGAATGAGTTCGTTCTTCTTTTACCGCTTGTGTGGCGTGAAGTGAAAAAATGCAATAAAAAGACTAAATTTGTGGTCCACATTCTATCTGCGGTAAATTACCTAGCAGGTGAATGCTTTCTATAATCTAACGAAAGTTGAATTTCATTGCAGTTGTATATATGGATGCTGTCATTGGGAAAAACCAGAATATATGATTTTGAGAAACTACTTACAAGATTTTTCTGTTTATCTGATTTTCTGGTAAAGAATCACAAGATAAATATCAACGTATGCATTTATACGAGAAATATTTCAATTTCCTTTATGAAAGGAATAAATAATTTTTTTTATCTCTTGATGGACTTCTATGCAGACTTTATCACTCGGTAGAAGATTTTGAAGAATTCCTGAGAAATATTCGAGCATTTTTGAACGACTTTAACATAATATAAATCAAATTTATATATAAAACTCGTGATATTTTTATGTTTTAATCGACTCCTCTTATTCTTAGTTATTATTAGCACCTTAAGTTCAATGATAATCCTTTTTGTAAAATTATCAGATAGACTTTTTTACTACTTTGTTTTGCTTTATGCTTGTTTTGTCGAGATGCTTTACAGCTTATTGGGCGTGTGGGTAATGAAATGATATTTTTTCTTCAGATACTGTCCTAAAAATATTATTTTGATCATTTTCCTAGATAGCTAAATACATTTATGCTTCGTTTAATGTTAAACATTCATCAATTTTTACTTTCTCATGCACGAAGTAGACAATGAGAAAGTATTCTAATTGTCAAAAAATTCGAATTCAAGATTTTGGTCACATTTCAAACCAAATTCAGCGAAAAAAACCCGCACTTTTTGAAGTCATGTCCATCTTTTTGTGAATATAACTCAAAAACGCTTACAGAGAGTTACACAGAGTTTTACACAAAGAACTAGATACATAACATTTGACGCAGGTAATTCTAAACTAGCACCAGTAAATTTAACAGTATCTAAAATATAGACAGATTAGAAATCAAATCCATCAAGGAGTCAGTCGACCATAAGATGATCTGCTCTCCTGCTTGCATGTAAGTTAAAAAAAGGTGTCCAAAAGACTTATCCGCTTTTTTTTTTTTTTTGCTTTTTTTGTAAATGTAGTATAGAGAAAGTATAGTAATCGTCAAGAAATTTGAACTCGAGGTTTTTGACGAATCACCATGTTTTAGACCTACCTGAGATCGAAAAACACATTTTTGGAAAATGTCCATCTGTTTGTCTGTGACAAAGGAAACCCAAAAAGCTTTGAGTTAGACATAAGAAATTTGGTATGCGGCTTTTACAAAAAAAAAATTCATATTTCTATCGAGTAAATTTATTCAGAGGAAGTCTGTATCTGTCTGGCTGTTCGAATATAAGTCAACAAGATAATTAGAAAACGATGAAAACTCGATAGATAAAATTCGATACACAGATTTAACATCTGTATCAAATTTTGAGGCAAAAAAGGAGGGATTAGCTGTTTCTTAGTCTGTACTTTCAGAAACATGTATACGAGATAATTAAAAAAACGCAATAATTTAAATATATCAAATTTGATTTGCGATTTTGTGATTACAAATGCATTTTTGTGTTAAATCTTTGTTTCAATCGTTTGAGAAAAATGTGTCCAAAACAAAATTCGATTTTCGGATATTATTAACGCATGCCAGGAATTTATCGCCAAATAACTCGCCAAGGATGACATGATAAATTCTGTAAAAATGTAAAATTCATAACAAAAATTAATATTTCATAACTAGTACTGTACAGCAATTCCTTATAAGAATTTATCTGGCATGAGAAGCGAGAAAGTTTTGGAGAGACCATTTTTGCTGGTTTTGTAATAGTCTGTTAGCTGCGAACCAGTGATTAATCGCCAAAAAATTTGCACGCTAATAAACTCTTTTGTAACTATCGTTCGACAATGGCATGCTGTTAATTATTGGTTTTATCTTTACTATACTACTAAACATAGAAAGCTTATGTGTGGACTCTGAAACAGCACCTGAAAAGACCTGAATATTCGTGGAATTTCATATCCTTGGCCAAATCCCCACAATTTTTTCCGGGGCAAGGGGATGAATCTTGATTAAGGAAAGTGCAAACGCGACATCTCCGAAAGGCATTATTTAAGTCGACTGAGACTTTTAAGTTATATCGGAAAAAGGTGGAACTTGCAAAAATTAAATTAAACCAAACACTTGTGAGGAAGGGAGGTGTCTCTTATGCATCTGGAAGCTTTTAAATGTATTTAAATAGTTTTAATTCTTATAAATTTTATTTTTAAACTTTAAACTAATTTTTAACCATGTTGCGTTTTTTCATTATTTGTTGTGATGAAATTGATATAAGTCCAGATCATATAAAGATAGAGGTCTGAAATTTGAAACACATACTTTTCAAACTGTTTGCTTTAATTTTGATTCAGCAAATTAAAAATTTTTTTTTTACTTTTCAAGATATGAATTTTTTTAAAAAAAATACCCAAGATTTTTTCAAAATTTTCATTCAAATTAAAAATTTTTTTTTAAATTAATATTTTTTAAATTGCCGAATTAAAATGAAAGAATATATATTTGTGTTTGATTTAATGAAAAAATTTTGGAAATTGATCAAAAATATTTTGAGTTGTATCGATTTAAAACAACGTCACTTTTTTATAAAAAAAATTTAAATTTTAAGTTAAAAAATTTTTTTTGAAAACTTTTGTGTTGTGATTTTGCTTATTAATAAGATGGTTGATCAGTACAAAAAATTTCAAAATTTTAAATTAATTAATAAAAAAATTTTCAAAATGTGTCCCGGACCCCCTTAAAGAGTATGCGAGAAAATTCCATGGAGACAATTCCCTCTCGTTTAAAAAGATGAATGCATTTCAAACACAATTCTACATCTTGCTGCACTCATTTAGGCGAAAGAAAATAAACATTATATTTTTCCTTTATACAATTCTTATCACTATTTCTTATTTTATTTACAGTTAGAATTGAGAAATTTAATGACTTCGACACATATCTATGAGTGAGTGCATTTAAAGATACTCGTTCAAAAATATTTGTAGAAATTCATTTCTTCAGCCTTGTATTGATTTCGATATTATTCGAGGTATTTGGGTCAGGTTCTTTAAACAGCTGCAAACACAAATAGCAAAAAAAGCATTGTCTGAAAACAAATTTATTGAATAGCTATTTTATGTTGCAATTTTTTTTGTCATTCATAATTAATCAATTGCTTATTTTCTTATTTATTTATCTTTTAAGGTATTCGAAGGGTAAGGTATTCGTTGAAAAAATAATTATATGATGATTTTTTAAATTAATATAAGGAAAAAATGACGAATAAAAATGAAATCATTTAAATATAAATGGGGCGTTTGAAGAAAAAGCTTATTTTGATCTAAATTTTAGCATTTATTTACAAAAAGGATTGTTCTAAAGAAGAAGAAAAACTGTAACAGTTCATTTTTTATTTTTCTTGTAACATTACATATGTAAACATATCTTAGAGTGTAACTAACTATTATCTAAGAATAAAATTCAGAAATAAAATTTGTGTGTGTAATATATGAAATCATCTCTGAAATTCTGGAATTTTTTTCAAGAATATTTATACTAAACAATCATAAATGCGCTTCTACATCGTTCTAAACCAAATCCTTAGTTCATTACATTATGCATAACATGACAAACCCTAATTATAAATTTCATTAAGATATCTCGATTATTTTTTGAGATATGACAATATTCGTACTGTAAAATTACGAAAAAATCCACTCTTCAGAAAATGAAGAATTTTTGATGCTTTGAAGTTTTTAAATGCTTATAAATAAACATCACTTACATGTAAATAGTTTCTTATAAATTTGGCTTCTAATTGACATAGAGACTAAATCAAGATATCACTGGAAACCGAAACGTACCTATTTTTTGAAACTGCAAAAAAAGCAAATTTTCATGTTTTTAACCTAGTCGGTTACCTTACTTTCAATAGCGTTACAAACTTTTTCAGATAAAAATAAGTGGTAAGCGAAGAAGTTCAAAATACCTCCCCCCCTCCCTCTAAATCTTTCTGATCTGAAAGTTAAAAAAATTACTCTTAATTATTGTGCATTCCTATCTACGGTAGAAAAAATTTATTACGATACAAAAAAGAAATCCCCTAAAATTACGAAATATACTATTACATGTTTCATCAAGTTTTATCAAAAATGCCAGAGGATAAAATATTATTTTCATAAATTCACTAACACACGCTTCCTGTGCTGTGCGGAACAGAAGGTTTTATCAAATTGCAATCTCGTATTAATTTCCTCGGCGATGTAATAATCGATTATCTCACATCTGCGCATGCTCTTACGACGTGTGCGTTTAATCTTGTAATATCGTGTCAATCTCGCTCTGTCCAGAGATAAATTAATGGTGTATTTAATTCTACCTGAAAAAAGAGAAGATACCGCGAAAGTGGAACACGGACCCACCGATTTGATAGATGCTTAGGCTTTCACATTAGAATCCTGGAATGACACATAGCATTGTAAATGGAACATGCCCTTTAAGGCAAGCGGTAGGTAATTTGGTCCTCTTAAACACTGTGATTTCTGAAGTTGGAGATAGCAATCAGATGGAAAGATGTAAGCAATTAATCTAATCCGGGCATTTGTTTCACTGGAATTATCAAGATTTCTGGTCATTGGCGACTCGTCCATTAAAGCTGAAGAGTTGCAGAAACCCTTGGAATTAATTGAAAAGATTGATTTGCCCTTTTCAAATATGTCTGTTTATTTATTCTTATCAACAGTTCGATAAACAAAGAAAATGGGAAAAATCAACAATAAAAAAAGACACACAATGAATTAATAAGTTGAAAATAGTATGTTGGGAATGTACGGTTATTAGACTCGAAAGAAATAAAAATTCGCAAATTCTTCTAATCGTGTCCATCGGTGGCTGTTTTCTGCACTTATTGCATATCAGATCTGGCACTCGACCAATTGTGTACTGTTCCTTATTTTTTTTAACACGTTAGGAAGTTATTTTGATTAGAGAATGAGGTTTGAAATGTGTAAAAAAAAAAAAGATATAGTTATTGCCACAGTAAAAAATATAACACTTCAACTTAAATTTCCTTATTTTGAAAATGATTAAATGCACATAAGCCAACATTTAATAGCTCGAAGAAAACCACTTAAAAATAAACAAAAGAACAGAAACATCTATTAACAAAATTATGTAAAAGTAATCAGAATTAGAAAATTCCAGAAGTTGGTCATGTTTTATTTCCTATGGTTGCAAATTTATTATTGAAACTAGACCAGTAACTTTTCTTTAAAAAATAATACTTTGCCTTTTAAAATAAACCAAATTACTTTTATGAATCGTGCCTTCCTTCCAGATTAATTTCTTAACATTTTTACCAAAGGTCGTAAAAAGTTGTCAGTTGAAGAAGCGCAAAAACGAAGGCGAAAAGCTGCTTGAGAATACAGATGAAAAACCTTAAGGTAAAGAAAAATAGTGGTAAATTATCGTTGAACGAAAATATAAAATTTGAACAAAAATATGAAATGAAAAATATTTTAATCCATTGATACTATTAATGAAAAAATCATTCAAAGAGAAAAATTATTAGAATAGAAATAAATATAGATCGAATCCAGTCAACTATGAACATGAATTGATTTTACAGCAGGAATGTAAGACACGAAAAACTACGAGGGTTTTTAAGATTTCAAAACTTTTATTCTGGATTTCTGATTCTGAATCAGAGCTTTTCGACTCCATTTCGAGCCCGTTAAAAATATTCAAATATCAAATTTGTGCTTTAGACGCGTTTTTCTCCAATCGACTGAAACCAAAATTTGGCACAAAATTGCACTGGTAGTCACAAAATCCCATAACAAATTTGATATATTTAAATCATTGGTTTTTTGAATTATCGCGTTTACATGTATCTGAAAGGGCAGACCGAAGACAGTCAGCCCTTCGTTGTATTTGGCTCAAACTTTGACAGGAGTCTGTCTGCACTATAGATGTTAAATCTGTGTACCAAATCTTAGCTCTCTTCCTTTTGTAATAATTATTGTGTTAACTTATATTCCAAAAGTCAGACAGACAGACTTCCTTGGGGCGGATTTTGTTCAAAATTTGTTAGACATCTACAAATTTGATATAACGTCAATATACCAAATTTCATCTGTCTAACCCAAAGCGTTTCTGAGTTATCTTCGTCTCAGACAGACAGACGGACATTTTCCAAAAACGTCTTTTTCGAACTCAGGGAAGTCTGAAACTTGGAGATTCCTCAAAATCTCGACTCCGAATTTTTTGATGGTGTGCTATATTTTCTCTATTCGTATACGAGAAAGTATTAAACCTTTTTTTTATCACTTTTGTTTATAGAATGTACAAACTACCTAAAAAGATTATTCGTTTAGAATAATTAAATATGCAAAGACGCATTAACCTAAAAAAACCCTCTACAGTAATATTTTTTTAAGTTTTAATTTTGTGATTCAATTTGAAAATTCAATTTGAGTTTCATTGGATATGTTTTAACATTATAAATTTGATACACTAAAGATAAGAAGTTTAAAGATCCAACAACAACAACAAAAAAAATCTGAAATACGCATATTGCGGATGGATTCGGAATTTTCAACCTTCACTGTTAAAGCAAAGTAGTGAATTAATATTCTGTTCTACGAAGAACGAATTCAAAATAAAAAACAATTAGTTGTCGTAAATCCTAAATGATTATATCTTCGAAGTGAACATTTCTAACATGCATTCTTTTGTTTTAAAAACAAAATCCTTGAAGAACTTTAATGCATTCTTTCAATTTGTCTCGGATGATTTAAGTAGCAGTTCACACAATGAAAACTATGTTTAGCCTCTTTACAATTCAAACAAACGAGAATAACTTGAGCATAAGTACTTGTTATCTTGTTAGTTCAACAAAATATCCTTGCAGCAAATATTTAATCTTGTAACAAGAAACGTAAATGTTAAACATGCAAAAAAAAGAAGAAAAAAAATATCTTATCACAAATCCTGAAAGATAACTCTTTTAAGACAAGAATCTTTGAAACATTCATAATAGTTAAGAAAACTCAAACCAAAAAACCAAAACTAGTACCTTATCCTATAAGTACTCGTTCATCTGTAGCTTTTTCTAAAGAAGGAAGACATGACTGGATTTCAGAATCGTTTTTAGCTTGTTGTTTGCTGCATGCTGGTATGAAGAAATACCATGGTTGCCATTTTGGCTTCTTTATTGTCAAAGAGAAATTTAGAATCAGAAGCATTAGAAGTCTCATCTCTTCATTTTCTATACAACTATAACTTTCGAAATAATTTTTTAATTAATTGTATTTTTATAATCATTCTAATTAATGTTAACACAAATTTAGAAATTATCTAGTATGACAGCCGAAATCTTGAACAATACTTGACGAGAATTGGAACATCTTGACATTCTTCGTACTACCAAGGGTGTTCACATTGATTGGCTGGTTGCAAAATCTTTCTGAAATTACAAAAAAATTATTGTAAAATAAATTAAAAGGAAATCTATGATCGCAAATTTCAAGTTATCCTGTGAAAACATTATTATTTTTTAAGTCATTATTTGTCTTAATTAATTTAAGTCATTAACCAGTTTAAATCGGTTTGAAACAATCATCACGAGATTTCTCTATCGGTGTATATATATATATATAAAAGGATAATTTTTTAACTTTCACTTTCAATTTTTCTAGCTGGCAAACAAAGTTTTGGAGCTTGATCAATTTTGAGATGAAATAACAACTACGATGTCATAGTTCTACGTCAACTTTTTAAAAACGCATCTGCTGTCAAAGAAGCATACGTAATAATAAAGCAATACTGGTAAAAGTAGGCCAACCTTCCAAAAACGCATCTGCTTTCAAAGAAGCATACATAATAATAATGCAATACTGGTAAAAGCAGGTAAAAAAATATATGCGATTAAAAGGCGATGATGAAAATTGCCATTTATGCTTTATTTATTGTCTACACGATTTCGAGCTTCAATATTCATTGCCAACGAAATTTCGGGCTTCAAAACCCCCTAATCAAAACAAAATCATGTTTTCACATGTTGAAAACTTTGAATATAATACTGTAAAATTTTTACTATAAAATAGTCGTGCTCTTAATTCTTTTGAGTCTACCAGGTAGAGAGAGCAATTAATGAAGGAATAGCGATTTTGCATTCGATTTTTATGAAAATTCCGTGAAGGAAATAGTACAATGTGTCTTTTACCATGAATTCAAATCTACTCTAACAGTGTAGTGTAAATTTGGGGGTTAATAAAGAAAAAAATTTTTTTTTTCAAAATGTTGAAGATATTGACACAAAATTAGGAATTATTTAGTAGAACAGCTGAAAAGTTAGACAATATTTGGCGAGAATTAGAATACCGCCTTGACATTCTTCCAACTACTAAGGGTGCTGTCAATGAAATTTACTCTCATAAAATGTTTGGTTTAAAAGTTTATAGACGTCTTTACATTGCATTGGAACAAATACATGCCAAATTGTAATAATGTTTCTACAATAATTTTTTGTAACCAGAAAAAAAGGTTTGTGTTCATCTTGCATTTTTACACTGTCCATATCATATTGGAAGAAACTATGCATAATCAAATCTCTAAAATACCACGGAGTCACAGCTACTTCATGACTCATATTCGCATAATCAAAATGCACAGGCGTTGTTTCATTCTGAGTTGTGACGTAACACTTTAAGATATAAACAGATTTCACAATTTTATTTATATTTATTTATTAATGCTTAATGTGCATGCAGTACGATGAAAGTTGTCATTTTTGTAAATACAATGCATAAAATGCACTTAAAATGCAAAATGAGATTCATTGAGCAGCTTATATGATTTTGCGTCATTTTTTTTTCTTCCTTCTCATAACCATTTTTCGATTAAAGAACATGGTTTTGACCATGAGAACTCATGGTAATAAATAAAGTAAACAC
This sequence comes from Argiope bruennichi, assembly GCF_947563725.1. NCBI lineage: Eukaryota > Metazoa > Arthropoda > Arachnida > Araneae > Araneidae > Argiope > Argiope bruennichi. The sequence continues at coordinate 38,027,846 of NC_079160.1, forward strand.
CTTCAACATTATTACTATTTATTTAGTTAGCATTCATCGGGTCCGAAAGCGTGAAATTCATCGAGGAAGATTCAAAATAATAAATTACATAAAACATATAATCAGTCGCAATACACTCCCCCGTATTAAAATATTTGGCTAAAACTTATTATTCATTTATATTGCCAACAAATGCCAAATCGTCAGCATGAAAAATCAAAATGCTGCTAAAGTATATGGCATTGCAAATAAAGCAAATATATACTATGAAGGTTCGAAAATAATAATAATAACAACAAGTTATTTGGTAGAAAAGAAAATTCGTTTAAATTTTAAGCGGTTAAATACACCGAATTGCTGATTTAAGATTTTTTATATTGGCGATATGAAGAGAACCGAGAAGCGAATTTCAATCAAGTTGAATTTTTAATACACAAATTTTCACTCGGAAACGATAATATAGAAATAACTAAGTAATATTTAGAGCAAAATCTCTACTAATAATAAAAGCGAATGTATGAGCGTGCCTGTTTGTAAAAAAAGTAAATGTGTATGACCAGAGTGTGAAACTGTTAGAACATCAAATCATCAACCGTTGGACTAGAGATATCAAATTTTGCACAAATTTAATCTAAAAGCAGAAATATAAAATAATTTTAAAAAAAATTCATCAAAATTTCAATTAATTATAAATCAAGAGAAATATTGGCGCCTTACGAAATTCCTTTAATAAATATTGCTGTGTAAAAACAATTTTTACAACATATTTAAAGTAAAAAAAAAAATATATATTTTTTTATTAACACCGATTTAGCTATGGTGCATTCCCCCCCCCCCCCAAAAAAAAAATTTAAGAAATTTTAAAGGCAGATTTTTTCGAAAAATTCATTTATTTTTGTAATAAAAATCAAATTGATTTTCATAGTTCTAATTAATGTTTAGGAACAGTCAGATTGATTAATGTTTAATGTAGCTTAATTGCTTAATGCAGTTTAATGTAGCGCGAATTAATGTAGCTGTTTAATTTAAAATGATTTGCGTAACAATTCTTTATACATTTTGAACCATTAGGGAAACGTAAATTTTCAAAGCGTCCCCAGAATAAATCAATTTATGCAAGTATAGTAAATTTTTTTCTCGCATCTTATTAACATTGTTCAATTCACAATGTTAAAACTACTTTATAAGAATTCGTTTTAGTGAAAATTCTTATCATTTTTATTGTTAAAAAATCCCAATTCACCTTTTCCGACATTATATTTTTTCAAAAGAAGTTTAGCGACATTTTGATTCGGTTAGCTCTGAACTGTATGGACATTTCGCAAAATTTACGACATTCAGCTCAGTGATCTTTGCTTGAAATATCATCTCGGGCAATTTACGACGTATTTTCTCATTTCCTACAGTGTAACTGTCCACACAGATTTACGAAATCCTGATTTACTCACCCAGCCAGTTTATCAAAGTATTTTGTGACTTACCGTAATTTGATTATTATGAAAACACTGACCCTGTTAAACTTCGTGGAGATGTCGGTGCTTTACTGTCAATCAGAGAACCGCCCAGAGCAAACTTTCTCTCTCCTTCCTTTAATATTTAGAAAGATTTACAATAACAATAAAAATCTCGGTGTAATTGGGAGGGAAAATGACATAATATAGAAAATTATGACCAATGTCTTTTTGGATTACATTTCATTTCATTTTATCAGATCTATAATTCTGTGCATCCCTTAAAATCCTGAAAGAATATATTGTAGATGAAATTTTATCGAAAATTTTGTACTCGAGAAACAGTTTTATGATTTAATATTTTAAAGGTTCACAATATAAATGCTGTACTAATATAAAATAATTAACTGTTTCCCAAGTTTCTGTCAAAATTGTGATTAAAAATATTAAGTAAGTAGCCAGCTTTTCTAACCAACTCGTCCACCCAGTTTGTTGTCTTTTTAGGCTGGATGATCAATTAATATGAAATAATATATGGCATCCTTTAAAAAAATTTCACCATGTTATTTTTTTAAAAATAATGTGAAAAGCATGAAATTAATCATCACGAATCAACCCATGACAAATTAAGAAGAATATATTTAACAAAATAAAAGCCGAAGTGAAAACCTCTTTGTATTAAGTGAATGTCTGAAGTAGGTTGTTTTTTTAAGTTTTTTATATTGTCACGAATAAAATTTATGAAAAGGTTATTTAACAAATTAAATTTGTTTATTTTTAAAAGAAAAAGAAAAGAAAAAAGAAAGAAAGAAACACCTCAATTTCGTTTCTTAGATCAACATTAAATATAAAAATAAAAACAAGAGAAACACGTGCAGCTTTTAGAAACTTCCGATCAGTCCCTTCATGCGCTGCCAACGAATGATATTCTTTCTTTATTTTCTTTCATCAGATTATCTTTTCAGCTTCCAGCTATTAAACTTCAGTCCACGCGTGCGTTAAATCATTGTTGAAATAAGAAGTTATATTATTTATTTTGTAGAAGTTTATTTATTTATTTTTTAATATAACAATATTGATAAAAGCAGGGAATTGAATATTTTGATGGATGAGTTTGAATTTCATCATGGCATTAAAAACATTGATACAAATTGTATCAAGTGAAAACAAATTGATTGAAAACAAAGAAACAAATTGTTCGGAAATGAAACTGACAAGATTGAAGAGTTATTTCATTAAATTTTGAGATAATTCAAAGACTATAAGTGTGATATTGTTCATAATAAATCATTGTACATAATTTAAGAAATTATGAACAATGATTTCCACAGAAAAAAATCAAAGCAATTATCTATGTGGTGACGGTAAAAACGTTTATTACCATGACTCACGCTTGATATATGGCATTCTATCTAATTAGATGACCCCTTCATGCTATTTTTAAACTAATATAAAAAAAGGATAATCTAATTGTTTTGATGGTTCTGTACTATTACATAACAGGTCAGAACAACAGATAAGTTACATGGCAATCAACATAATAAATCTATTTTTGAATTCAACAAAAATTTCTATTTAACGTCTATTTTATAACATTCTTTACATGCTAGATGGTAGATTCGACGAGCTCTCTTCTGAGCACTTTTTTAATGATATTTTACAGCTCATTCAATGCTAAGCAAGGCATTGAATTAAGAATAGCTGTAAAAATGTTCAATGAAACTGTCTAAAACGTTAATGCGATGCTTATTTATAACTTTAATTGTTTCCATCCGACAGTAAATAATAAGAGCGATTTCATTGCCACACACGTTAATGTTTTATAATCATAGATTTTATATTTCTTTAAATGTCTCAATATAATGTGTTATATACTATTCTATTAATAATAAAGTAGAATCTGCATCTTTGGGCTTGATGGCATTCAACAAGCACAGAACTACCAAATTTGACACAAATAAACTTTGAAAGGTAGAAATGCACATTAATAAGATTTTTTTTAAAAATCTTAGTTAAAAATTAAACGAGATTTTAGCGTTTTCCCGCTGAAATTCGAAATATACAAATTAATGGTATCAATTTAAGTACGGTCAGGTATTTCCTGAATTTTGACATGCTTTTTGAAATATTTTTTTTCCATAACTTTTAATAATACGCTTCATTTTTCCAATGAAAGTTTATACAATAGGTCTCCATGAAATATTGAAACACTAGATTTTATTTCATTGTTGAAAACTAAAGGAGAAAGTTTCTGTTTATTATATTCTCATTTTACACGTGAAATAAGAAAATTTTACTAACGCGTACGACAATGTGCAATTAGAAGATGGAATACCTGGACAGTTGCATTCTTAATGGCACTGTGAAGTTCAAGGGAGAATATTAGAGATAGTTAAATTTAGTTTTATTAACATCCCGTTTAAAGCAACACTAGAGCTATTTTGGGACGGACCTCGTAATTTTGAACCGCGATCAGATGACGAGGACGACACCTGAACTGGCACCCCCCCTCTCTACGCCACACCAGCGGGAGGACGTCTGGTCATGATGAATTTAACGTACAAGAGACCCCCTTACACGACGGTTCTTCGGTGGAATCGGGTCACGAACCTGAAATCCTCCGGTTCCGAAGCCAAGACCTTTCCACCAGGCCACCGCGGCCCTCCTAAAGATAGTTAAGTACACATTTAAAGAGAAGAAGAAAAAATTAAGGTGAATAAATAATACAACTATAAAATTTGTCACTATTTGATGCTTAAAAATAATTTATTGGAGAAAATCATGAGTATGAAATTGTATATAAGGTTTAATTGAAATTAAGCCTCAATCAATACTTTAGCTAATATTATCAATATAATTTATATAATGCCAAAAGATCACCAAAAGTAGCTACATTCAAAGTATGACCACCAAAGGTGATTTTTTTGACAATTATTTCTCAAATGCTGTAACCCTGCGAATCTTATGATCAAATGGTTTTGGAAAGTCTTTGGACGTTTGCATTATTTTAGTGTGATTAGCAAGAAACAGTGTCTTTTAAAAAAATTTTAATAGAGGAAACATATAAATCAATCAGAAGCGCATGTGCTGAACGTTCTCTCGAATGTTATCATGTGGTGAAAGCTTATAAGTCAGTTAAGAGTTACGCTACAAGGGCAATTGCTTTGTGGTCTTGTTACTCAGCTGCGAATCATAAGGTCCCAGGTTCTATCTTCGCTCATAACAATTCTTCACGATCATTTAACTTTTATCTTCACATAGTATAATGTTTTCTCTGTAACATAATGTTTTCCTCTTTGAAAATGCTATGCATTCAAAAATCAATTGACTCAGCACACTTGATGCTTATACAATTGTAAAATAAAATAATTTTGTAATTACTCTGGGTAACGTCATAATGAAATCCAAAAATGAAAGAAAAATTGAAAGAATTTCTCTCCGCTTTGATTTAAAATATCATAAAGTTCATCTTAAATAATAATTCAATTTCATTAAAAAAAGCAAAAAACATTATCAAGCTTGCACATTCTTTTTTCAAGAGCTTGAATTCGAGCATGAAATGCTACATTGTTACAATTAAATGTTACACGAAGAACATCTACGCTGCGTCGTAACACGAGCGAAACATCTAGAAAAATAGAAAGAATGAAATAAAATAGTTCTCTTGTTACAACTTTGTTTTATATCGCAGCAAACATTTTTATTTGGCTTGTACTCGCTCGTCATTCGTTTGTAGTACATTTGTATGTAAAACTCATGTGGAAACTCGTAAAATGAGGTTCTCAACTACTTCACGAGCTTCATTTCCATGTCAGAAATTACAGCCGTGAATAGAATGCAAAAAATAGAATGTGAACGTAAGATTGAGTTTAGTTGTATTATAAAAGTAATAGCTATCATTAATTTTCGCAGACGAGAAAAGAAATAAAGTAAAGAAGAAAGGTATCTTCTTAATTATGTTGATTTTGCCCGAATGCATATCATTTGAATCTTCCATGCTTAGGATACAGGTTTCACAGCTTTTAATAAAGTGAATGTTTTTTTTTTGTTTTCAAATAACCTTGAAATAACACGCTTTGAACCTCAAATTAATATTCATTAGTTTAATAAGAGAGGATTGAATATTGTAATATGACCAAAAAGGAGAATTGAAATAAAATGTTTAGAGCAGACACAAATATATTAAGAAGAATTAACTCTGTGTCTCTTAAGCATTCAGTAAACACGTGCTAGATAGCAAACTGCGAAAGATTTTTTTTTTTTTGTAATAACGTAAAATAATCTGTTAAAGAATGTTTTATAGTCTCACATCACTGTTAATCCGAAGATAGAAAAAAGTGATTAAAATTTGTTTAAAGCAAAATAATAATAATAATAAAAATATGGTTTAAAATAAAATCCAATTAATTCAAAATAAGTTATCTATATGTTTAAAATAATCAATAAAGTGATAATTCTCCAATCCAAAGCACTGGTTTGATTTCACCAATTGAATATGAAATCTTTTGACCTTTAGATATAATCCCCTCTTTTTACTTCACCTTCTATTTTCGAAAGAAAAAAAAATTCTAAACAACACTAGCTTTAAGAACAAAAATCGCGACAGAGTTCCCCAGGCACAAACACAGCATCGATAATCGAACGATTTCAACTTTTATTTCATATGTAAACTCTTGATCTCGAGATAAGCCATCGTTAAATCCAAAACTTTGGCACAGCTCCCAGCCATAACTAATGGAACGACTTCGCCAATTTACATACTTTACTAAGTCGTCATAATGCTTATTACATGATTGGCGAACAACTAGCTATCTAAGGCGGCGAGATAAAAATAAAGCGTTTTTTCCCCTTTCTAAAAGTTAAATTTAATCGAAAAGAAGAAAATAAAAATATATATTTTACCTATCATGAATATCAAAAAATTTAATGGAAACTATCATCAGAAATTTTGCGAATATATTTTTAATTCTAAATATATCTTAAATAATCTTTATATATCTTATCTTGCGAATATATCTTAGATTCTAAAATGCCAATTGAATTATAAGATATATATTTCGAGATAAAAGAGTTTTCGGAGTGTAAAACAGGGGCAGATTTTTAATATCTATCTTTAAACCTTTTTAAGGATCATGAATTAAACTTTCCTTTATTTGGAATTTTGCTGGTGAGTTATTGAAATTGTATTAATTATTTTATGTAACAAATTCAACATCCCACCATGGCTCTTATAATCCCATTTAGCTTGGTATAATTTGGGTCCAGGCAGGGGTGTAACAAGCTTACGTGAGACCTGAGGCATTTACTTTTTAAACTTAAGTTAATGTCAAAATCAAGCCAAGAAGTCAGTCTTTGCCAAAGAATTGATATAGATGGTACAATATTAGTTTTTCTTTCTGTAAAAATGGCATTTGGCTTAAAAAATGATATAAAGCGCACTAATGTTTTCTTCCATAGCAATGATTAAAGTTGTTACCTGCGCATCTATGCTCCGTTGCTCTAGACGATTGAGATTACCTCCACGGTCTATAGACTACCGAGAGCCTAATTCTTGTTGTTCACATCAACCCAAGTGAGAAGGATACAAACGCAAGCAACATCCCAACCTACCAGAGGCCAGAACATGCCAAACGTGGGATCTTCTGTTTGCCAAATATAGCAGGAAGCAATTGGGATAAATGGCTGATACGGCACATAGGAATAACTATGTGCCAAATATAGGATGTTTGCCTTTGTTTGCCAAATATAGGATGATTTATTAAAGATTTTTCAGAAGAAACAGGCAAACATTTATATTTTACTTGGCGGAAAACTCCAGCATCTTGCTAGATAGCAATGCCCAACTCGTTATTAAAGCTCAAATAAGTAATGCAATTTTTGATAATACTATTTAAGAGCACAACGAGAACTGAATACCGATGAATCTTCTACTTTGATCTATGTCTCTCATTAATGATATGTTTTCCTGTTCTATGTTTCTCGTTAATGAAGTTAAAAGACTACTATCGTTTAAAATCCGTCATACCATCCTCCATTGTCTCTCGAATAGCTTGTGGGTTTAAAACTAAAATAGTTTCTTTCAGTTGGGAATTAAAAATTCACCGCAAAGAAAGAAATTTAACACGATTATATTTACAAGCTAAAATAATGCAGGCAGATTACCATTGTGGATATTTTTTTCGTGTGATTCAGCAGAAATAAATATTGCTTTGTAAATATAAAATTTGTCCTAAAAAATCACTATAATTCCTCAAATAACAGCCACATAGGAGCCAACTTTACTCAATCATTAAGCACGAACACACTTATATTTTCCTAAAAGTTTTCAGACATTCATCAATAATGACTCACAATAGAAGTAAGATAATACCTAGCTTAAAGACTAGCTTGATGACAATAACTTGAAACAATGAAATAATGATTCAAGTTAAAAAGAAATAACTTTTGGAAGTAAATTAAAGCATATATTCTAAATTTCGTAATACTTATGTACGTTCTTTATTTTGTAAGTCTGTAAGCTGACTTTCTGATTTGGAAATGAAACAGTCGTCTCAGTTAGTGTAGCAGAGATGACCTTAATAGCTTTCAAGTCGTGCCTCAACCAAGAGATGTAACGAGGTAATAAAGCATAATGAACGGGTTTGTCCGCCCGAATCATTAAAACTCCCTCATTCATTACAGAATCTTCTACCCCCTCCCAACAAAAAAGTCTCTCTTGTCGGGTATCTAGACGTCTAAGTACAGAAGCGATGATAAAAACACCGATCGTGGAATGCCGGGACGATTAAAACTCCTATAAAGTTTTCGATTCGGTCCGTTCCAAACCATTGAACTGCCATTCGGACACCAATAATTTCACCAAATTATCCTTTACGGCACTGCAAGGTCCGTTGGAGTATAAAATGTTGCATCCGAACCGATGGCTCCTTGAAAGGCTGTAAAAAATGATGAACGGTTTTTAACTTTTGTTTTGTTTTATTTTATAATTTTTTTTTTTTGTGGGCTGTAATGAAAACAGAGCTTTTCTCAGTTGATTAATGGCAGAGGTATCAGGATTTATTTTAAAAGTTAATTTTAAAATGATAACACTCATATGTAAGCATATTATCTGTGATTCATTTCATGCGTGTAATGGCATGTACTATGATAAAATTATTCATCACTTTTTACAGAGCAGCCTTAGTGCCTAAAATACAAAATGCAGCATATATTTACTTCTTGGGTAGCTCAAAATGAAAAGAATTTTTCAAAATTTTAATAATTTTTTTTTAATTTAGCTTTTTTTCTCAATAACTAGGGAGAATACTTTGCAAACAATACTTTTTTATGCAATTTCAAAATAATAATAATAAAAAACAGAGGGAGTTGTCTCTCCAAAACTTTCTCGCATATTGTCTAATAAAATAAAAGTATTATTCTAGAGATTGCCTTTCATAGTATTGGCGTACATTAGTTAACGAAATATTAACATATGCCATGAATTTAGCTTTTTTACTGAATCTATCATGTCATCCTAGGTGAGTTATTTGGCGATGAATCCCTGGAATGCACCTAATGGTATTGAAAATCGATTTTGTGTTTTTGATGCACTTTCCTAGACTTACTGACTTCTTTAGAACGGTTTTGCTCAAAATATGATAGATATCTACAAATTCAGTTTTAGACCTGTATACCAGATTTCATTTGTCCAGCTCAAAGCATTTTTTAATTATCTTTGTCAGAGACAGATATTTTCCAAAAATATATTTTTTGAACTCAAGGAGCTAAAACGTGGAGATTCAGCAAAATCTCGAGTTCGAATTTTTTGACAATTACAATACTTTCTCTATACTACATGTAAGAGAAGGTAAAAAACGCTTTGAAGTAAAATTAATTTTATTTTCGTTCAGTTTTTTTTTTTCTAATAACTTTAGTAAATTTTTAAAAATTTTTAGTATATTTTACGTTGCATCCATTACTAGATTCATACTCACATACACTGCAATGATATGAAATAAATTTTTATAAACATTTTATTGTTGTTATATAATTAAGAATAAATTTAAAAAAAAAATTAAGCCTAAAATATTATTATAAAAATATTCAGATTAAAGTTTCAAATCGCTTTTAAATGTTTATCTTTCTTTTAATAGGATTCGTTTTTATGCACTACTAATGCTTGTCATTTATAATTATTGGAAACTTGCAGACAACAATATGGGCAATCATGGGAAAGATTTTATATATATAACAGGTAATTATGAGAAAGATTTAACTTGCAAAATGTCATTATCAAATTTTGAACCAAATCTGGCAAAAAATTGATAGCCTGTCGATAGATAATTTCCCATGTATGTGAACGCAATAATACAAAAATTGGTCATCCAGCTAATGAAAAATCAAATATGTGAGACTCTGAACCGCTGTTAAAGGAAGTACATTTATTATTATATTTATATTTTATTATAACAACTTCATTTGAGGTTTAGTTGGATATTTATTACGTTTATTCATCCATAGAATTGTGATCTCCGGTTGATTTCAAAAATATCCTTTTTACTTTCTATATATAGACTTAAAATTTGCAGATTTCTATCAAAATTTGAACGAAATTTCTATTTAGAACTCTATTTGTTCGAGTACTAATGGATTCGATAACTGCAAACCCCATAGTAAATAGATAAAATTTGGCACACAGATTTAACTTGCAAAATGTCATTATAAAATTTTGAACCAAATCTGGCAAAAAATTGATAGCCTGTCGATAGATAATTTCCCATGTATGTGAACGCAATAATACAAAAATATAATGACATGAATAAATAATTTGATGCGTGATTTTGTGACTACAACTGCAGTTTTAAGTTTAGGTTTTCATTTCAATGAATCGGAAAAAAGGCATCCAAAATAAACATCTGGTTTTCATTTCCTTATGATATTAACCATTCGCAGCAATTGGTCAACAAGTATCACACGCTAATCATTTCTTTCGTAACTACTGTTCATCAATAGTTAAAAATTCACTATTTATTTATTGGAAAGCATATGAGAAAGTTTCGGAAAGACCTTTCTCACCGGTTTATAATGGTTGCAGACTTTTAGAATTCTTTAAAAAGTTTTGCGGTGTAGAAAGAATTCAGAGTTGTTTTATTTCTCATCATAAAATATCCCCTTTCCTTCACGCCGAAGATCAATATTTCGTAATTTCTATTTGCCAATGCCTATGCAAAGCATTCGCAAGAGAAGAGGTTATTAGAGTCTATGCGTAAAAGTTTTAAGAAAACCCTTCCGATAGTTTTGATATCATTTTCATGTTTGAAAATATTCTAATATTGTTTAGTTCGTTATTTTAATGTTAGCTCCCTCTTAACATTGAACAATTGGGGAATTTCAAAATATTATTATAATACATTAATTGTTGAGCTTATAGATATATTAAACATATATTCCTGAAGCAATGCGAGATTTATTTTGAGGCGGAATTTGAAAATTTAAAGCATGGTTAGATAACGAGTATTAAACTGCAGTAGGCACTCTCCTACCCAAAATTCAGCACCACTCGAAAATACAGAAAGAAGACAGAGATAGTCAAAAGACAATGAGAGGTTATTTGATTCTCTATACCAGATTCAACGAGCAACCTATGCTCATACAGAGCTAATCCTTGGTGGAATCATGTTTCGGATTTGAAATCCTTCAGTTGTGATGTCTGAAATACTTTATCGCAGCACTCGTCAGCCTTTTGAAATTAGTTTATGTTTAATTGTTCTTCAAAATATGGCACGTTTCATATTTATATACTTTGTTGTCGAGATCAATATACATATGCGCTTGCCCTTCATGAAATATTTTATTTATGTATGAAAAAAAAAAAAAACCTCACTTTTTTTCTCCCTATACATCATATTTACAATAATCGTAAAAACATGCTATCGCGTAAAGTTTCATAGAAATTCAAATAAATCTATGCAAAAGTAATAAACCTCACTTGATATATCAACTCCATGCATGATATGAGTATAATAAAAATACTTAATAGTTTTTCAAAACAATAATATTATTCATTTATTCAAAAGTCTGTTTTGTGTCTCATTGCATCATACATTAGACCTCACATTTAGTTTATGTCCGCATCATGACAAAATGGCAATTTAAAATGTACAAATACTGATATGCAACGCAATAAAAGAAATTTAAAAATGAGAACTGTGGTCGCTGTTTTAAGATATTACAAAAAGTAGAAATTTCACCCCTTTGTTCATTGTTACTTATTGAAGATATCCATCTTATTTGAATAATAAAGAAGAATATTGCTTTTCACTTTCTCATATACGAAATATAAACAAAGATAGAATATTTTAACTGTCAGAAAATTGCGTTATGACCTAAGTTTCCACAGCATGAAAATCGACTACAGAACAAACTCTGACTTTTTTTAAAATTTTCGCTGATTATTTTTAAAAAATGCTTTATTTTATGACATTTTTCAAAAATGCCAAATTTTAATAAAGGCCTACAATTTTCATAATGAAAGGACATCTCGTATTTTATTTGTCTAAGTCTGAGTAATCACAATCACGTGCTCACGAATAAACAAGTTTTGGTGGATTTGAGCTAAAATTTAATACACAGTTACATTTCTGATAATATTATGTACAGAATTCTTCCATTTAGCTTCTTGTCCTTTTGAGTAACCCAGGGACAACCCTTTTAATATATATTATATATAATAGTAATAAAAACCAAATAAATAGGGAAAAAATATGAAAATTAAGCCAAATAAAATAAGAATCCGGCCTGAAGATTTTCTCAAGGGTCACCCTCAGGCAAGGATTCAAAAAAGGGATTTTTTCTGTGAAGGAATACAGACTAAAAAGTCCTTTGATTCCTCGTAACCCGAAAATCCCCTGAAATTAGGCGTAAGAGATATACCATTTTAACAGAAAAGAAAAATACAAAACAACAAATTATAAAAATACGACCATTAATAAGCAAAAATACAATAACGTAAAAAAACCTAAAATAACCATATATTAAAACTCAAACCAATTATGAAAACAAAAAGGAAAGTCTGATAGTTTGAATCAGAAATAATTTTTAGTTGCGATTCCGAAATAATTTAATTTCGTTTCCAAAGCATTTTTAATTTTAGATTGTTTTAATTATAGATTTTAATTACCTAATGCTAACATTTTTGGTTATATATATTAAGTTTGGGCCATACACCGAATTTTATACTTCTAGCTCGGAACTATTTTACCTTCTTGTATACGAAGCTATAGAGAAAGTATCCTCGAAAAAAAAAATCCTCGAAAAATCCAAACTCGTAATTTGGACGAATCCTCACTTTTCAGACAACCTCGATCTCAGAAAATACATTTTGGGAAATATGTCCGCTTGTGTGTGAACACGGAAACACAAAAACTTTGGTGTATGGACTTCACACCCATTTTGCAAATTTCTGCCGAATTTTGAAAGAAATCCATTCAGAGGAAGACTGTCCGAATATAAGTTGCTACGATAAATGCAAAACGAAAACAACTAGATGGATGAAATGTGGACTTAAAATCTAAAGTGTACATAACTATCAAATTTAAAAAAAATCTCTTAAGAGGTTTGTACTTTCATAAACTTGTAAACACGATTACTTAAAGATGCAATAATATAGTTAGATATGTTAAATTTTATATGCGATTTTGTAATTACTAATGCAGTTTTATATCAAATTTTGATTTTAATTGTTCGGAAAATAAATGCCCAAAATACATGCTTGGCATTCTGGCGCTTATGTATTAACCGCATCTCAGCGATAAATTACCAAAGATCGCAAGGTAACAGATTGTTTCGCAACTATTATTCGCTAATATCATTCAATTAATGATACAAAAATGTATTTATTAGAGAGTATAAAGAGAACGTTTTGGCGAGTTCATTTCCGCTGATTGAGATATGATGTTCATCAGTACAATTCCAAAAAAGTGTTTTTCATACTAAGGTAGACCTAAAACATGCAGATCCATCAGCATTGTTAGGGTCATTGTAATCTTGATGATTAAATTTCTTTCTCTTTGTATATTTCGTATTAAGGGTGTCCCAAAATTAACACAAGATTTGTATTTGCCACCAATTGGGCAGTAAAGTGTTGGGAACCCTATTAAAAAGACATTTGACAATTGATAGCTTAAGGTTAGTAAAAATGGAGGAACGTGCATTTATTGTTGAACAATAATTCAAAAATAATGAAAATCTGGCTGCCGCAGTTCGAAATTTTGAGAACTGCCCCTCCCCCCCCCCAGATAGTGTGATTTAATATCATTGGATTCATTTTATGAGATTTTTTGAAGTAAAAGGTCTATGTCGACAGGCTCACAAGCATGCGTGCATTGAAAGAGGAAATTTAACGCTGCAACAACGAAATTCAGTCACATTTTTGCAAAATGGTCATGGAAAATTTCGACAAAAGAGTGCGTATGTGCCACCAAAACCTTAGAGGCCATTTGCCTTATATATTATTCCATACATAACCCTATCCTGTATACTTTCCAATTCAATAAAAATATAACAATTAAAAAAATGTGTTTTTATTTAGTTCAAATCTTGCGTTGACACGATGTTCTATCGTGTGATGCTCCATTTTTACCAATCCTAAACTATCAGCTGTCAGTATAGTATTTTTAATAGGCTTGCCAACACTTTACTGCACGAATGGTGGTAAATTGAAATCGTACGTTCATTTTGGGACACCATTTACAAGAAAATAAAAATAAAATACCTAACTTTAAAAATTAAAAAAAAAAAAAAATAGAATTCATGAAATCTAACGAATTTAAGAGATATGATTTGCAGTCAACATCTTAAAAAACGAATGATTTCAACAAAAGGTAATTTAATTCATAGCCCTTACCTTTAATTTAGTAAAAATTCTCAAACATTTAATGCACGATTTATGGAAAATCCAATATTTAGAAAATGCCAGATTTTTTTTTTTTAACCTAATCCGTTTTGACTACACATTTTAACTCTCGAGTAAAATGTAGATGTGAGGCAATACATCAAGATCAAATGCATCATTGCAACTTTTTTTATCGTCGAATACAAAAAAAAAAAAGCCTGAAACTTTGCCAGGTGATGAATGAAGACAACATCTCTCTCATTCCATCACTTTGCCATGCGAGCTCTCAGATGGTATCTCTTTAATTCTATTATAAATTTGAATGAAGAAACACGCGGATCTCGGGTATGGAAATAAGGTTTGCACTTTTAAGTGGTGCCATTTTTTTTTAAGTCTTGTTGATGAGAGATAAGTAACATAGATATCAACTTATTTTTTTTACGCATATGAAATAAGTTTTTTTTTTTTTTTTTTTTTTCCCCTTTCCGGCTGAAATATATGATCGAATGTGAAAACCACGATGGTTAAAAGGAATCTGCGCAAAGCTCGCGTAGGAAGCTACGCTTTTGAAAAATGTTGAAATATTCATTAGAATTTCAATAAAAATAACCGGTATTTGTTGCCGGTGTTTTGATACCGGTATTTGCTTTGAAATGCTTATCTTTTTTTCTGTTAAGAAGACTTTTTATAATTTTTTTTTCTGGAAAAATAAATAATAAGCAGATTTTTTCAAAAGAATGAACGACTTGGCATAGATAAGAAGGATATAATTATTTATAAAGGCTTATCAATAATAGCTTTCTTCGTTTTTGGCATCTGCTGTCTTCTGTCATTTCTTATCAAGTCTGCTTAACTTTTGACAGCTTTAACCGATTATGTACAGGTAAAGGCATACCTACGTGAAATGCTGCCTGCCTAGAGGAAAGCTCAGCGCAGCAGTCCACACTCCCCCTCCCCCTCCCCCTTTTCTTCCAACTAGCAGCGCAAAGAGAAATTGTAAATTGGCTAAACAATAATATATTTAAAATATTTTTGAACGAATATAGTTTACATGTTACACAATAGCCACCATCGGTGACTAACTGTCCATTCATCAAAATAATCATATTCATTTTATAGATTAATTATATTGATTGGTTCGCTTAGATTATTTAACTTTTGGTAGGATTGCTTCCATTGATATAATCAGCCAAGAAATAAATTAGAAAATAGAGAATCTATGACTATTTGAAGTAAATTTTGTTAAATAAAAAAAATCTACTGAAGTGTATATGTACTGAATATCTTGAAATTTACGAAGTTAATGATTTGGCCACTGTATGAATCTATTGAAATAATGTTAGAAAGAATAGTTTTTCTAAAAAAATGTGAAGTTTAATTATCATTTTATCCATGCAATAATAATAATAATAATAATTGCTCATTAGTTAACTGATTATAAATAACATGCTTAAATAAATTCTTCCCTAAATGGAATGACAAATCAATTGTTAATGATACTTTTATCTTGAAAATAAGTAAAATAAAGTTTTATGCAATGACCACTAAAAAAAAACTAGAAAATGAAATAATAATTTAATGCATCCATTTAAATCCCTTACATATATAAAAGATTCATCGTATGCCAAATATAATTATGAAATAAAAATCACTGTATGTTCATAAAACGCATAGTACACATAGGGAAAAAAACTGCAACATCTATAACTTCTATAATATGTAAAATGAAGTCTTCCCTAAAAAAAATATTTGATATATATATATATATATATATATATATATATATATATATATATATATATATATATATATATATATATATATATATATATATATATATAAAGAATTTATCAGACAATTAAGTCTTCCGATTTTAATGGATATCATAGGAATTGCAATCATTAGAGAACTAGAAATCACTAATCAATCTAATTGCTTGAATGAGTAAGATATATTAATAAATGCAGACACTTAAAACTCTTTAAAAAAAAAGAGAATTGCCATTTCCTTATGAAATATATAGCTAAAAATATCTAATTTTAGAAGTTTCCTACATAACCCATATAATAAAATATTATTATAAATATTATATAAAAAATCTGATTCTGAAATAATATCATACACATACTCAAAGAGAAAGAAAGGAAATATAATATAGGTGCCTTCATAACTTGATAGCCAAGTAAAATTCTTGATTAAAAAATTATCTAAATTTATTATTTAAAGACATATTTTCATCATTTATCTTTAAATTCATTGGAGATATAATGATGGAAACAAACCAGATTAATCAAACATCAATTTAGAATTGAAAAAAAAATTTAAAGGGATTTAACAAAAAACTTTTACAAAATTTAAATTTTTAACTAAACAAATTTCATTTAAATTTCTACAAGGAAAAAATTATTATCATATTTAAAAATATTTCGTTAAATAAAGGAGAAATAGTACAGTTACTAAATTTTTGTAATTGGAAGAAGAGTTCTGGAATTTTCTGATGGTGTAAAAATTATTTTTCGCCGATAATATTTTACAGGTTTTCACCATAAAATTTCGAAATTTCACTTACATTTTAATTAATTGAAATTTTAATTTAAAGAAATTCCTTAGAGGCACATTTTTATTCTCGAAAAAATATTTGTGCAAAATATGGTAACTTTAAGTAAAAAACAGATAGCAAATACACGTATCAGCTGTTACATTACCACAGATAAATGTATATGCTCTACAGGCATTAATTACGCGCGATTATTTTATTTTAATCATAAGAACTTATCATATAAATGAGTTTCGAAACTTTTTAATGAAATTTCGCTGAACATATTGAAACATCACCACACCCAAATGGCTAAATTAAAAAATTTGAACAATTACTTGTTTAAAGATTTTAATAGATTACAAAAATATAAAGCAGATATGCATTCTACTGATCTCACAGTTAAATTTAGAATAAAATGTGTGATATAATTACATGGAAGCTACGATTTATGACAAATAACTGAATTTAGTAGGGCACTGAAACAAGATAGGAATCATTAATTAATGATAAAAGAATGTATCTATTAATATTGATGAATCCAGAAGAAGCACATTCTTTCAAGTTCTGTGAACTAATTTGTCAATAAGAAATGTATTCGAAAACGGCCACTACCATTAGATAATAGCCTAGGGGTGCCACAACAAAGTAGCGCTTGTCCATCACGTGTCATCATCCATGTCATTTGTTAATCAAGCTCTTATTCCACCTTTATTTGAATTGCAACATTGTTTAGCTCTGCTATTAAAGGATTATCTAATATGTCACTGAACTGGTGATGCCTAAGATGTAAGCTTAGTAACATTATTGAAAATTGTATTTTTTCCTTTCACATAATGTAAATGTTTCCTCTCATAACTATTTTATATACTCTCTAATAAATGTACTTGTATATTATTAACCGCACGCCATTGACGGACAATAGTTATGAAAGAGCTTACAGCATGCGATCTCGGGTGATTAGTAAGCTGGGATATATAAGTAACCAGAAAAACCGAATATATATTATATTTTTGACGCTTATTTTCAGAAGGACTAAAATTAAAACCTGACACACAATTATAATTGCAGCCTCTCCCCTCTCCCAAATCCCATATCAAATTTCTTATATTTTAATATGTTGACTGCCTCGCTGAATTTCTCACGATATAATTCATAAAGTGCTGCTGGTTACCTGTGATTACCACAACAGTCAACGTATTAAGTCACCGCGTTTTTGAATTACCACATTTACATACTTGAGAAAGTACAGATCGACAAGATAATCCATCCCTTGTCGAATTTGTTCTAGATTTGATAGGATTTGGTTCCAGATCCATAATTTAGATGTTATATTTGAGTATCAATTTTTATCTATGTCAATCTTAATATTTTGTAGTTATTATGTTAACTTATATTTGGGCTGCCGGACAGGAAGATTTCCTCTTAAAGAATTTCGTTCAAATTTGATATAATTCTTTAGATTTGGTGTATAATCAATGCATCAAACTTTATTAATCCAGTTCAAAGCATTTTTGAGTTATCTTGAGTTATCGTACAGACAGAAATAATTTCAAAAAGTGTCTGAAATTTGAATTTTTTTTTAACGATTACAATACTCTCTCTTCGTATACGAGAAAATAAGAATTACATTTAAGAAAAATCGATTTTCCTGAAAAGCCGAATTTTTGAATTTTAAAATAGTGTTAACAAGGTTTTCATTCAGTAGTATTTTTTGAATTGTAAAATATCGATTAATTCTTAAATTCATTAAAAATTTAATTAAAATCTTAAAAATTCATAAAGCTCTAAAACATGGAAATTCAAAATCTCGAGTTCCAATTTTTTGATGATTAAAGTCTCTTTCCTTGGATCCAGACATACAACCAGCTATATATAGGAGGCACCGGTGGGACGTCAGCATGAGAAACAGATAAGTTTCTTCTTTTTATTGATTATTAGTTTTGAAGCTTTTAAAGATAAGAACATCTGATGAGTTTAATAAGAAGTTCTCGAATCGCGAGCGAACGTAATTTTTCTTTAGTTTCGGTTTCGTTTCGCAAACGGTTTGTTCTATAATTTCTTTTCAACATGAACGATCCGAAAAAATATAAGCAACACATAACGCAAATTAAAGTCGCAAGAGGCAAGGTTAAGGCCTCCTTGACAAGATTGGAAAATACTGCAGACGAATTAGAATCAAAGAATGAAATAGTGATTCGGATTAGAAGAGCTTTTGAAAGAATTCGAAAGATTGGAATTAACCGTTGAGGATTCTGAAATCGAGGAATTCGAAAATAGATATTTTTCCCTGAAATTAAAGTTTCAAAATAAAATTGATGTTTTTAATACATTTCAATCTACTTCTGCTGAAGCACAAAATTCTTCAGTTCAATCTAATTCGAATTTTCGTTTACCAAAACTTAGTATACCAGTGTTTTCTGGTAAATTTGAAGATTGTTTCTTTATCTAGTTGTGCCAAATATCCGAGCGCAAGCCCTGCCTATTCTATTTTGTAAGCAAGAAAAACCCCGCCAGTTCGAATCATCATATTAAGAAGGCAGATGCAACAGTGATGCAATAAATTAATCGAGTCCTTGGTTATTAAATGCAAGTTAAAATAATTGTCGTTTATCACTAACATTTAGGTTCGAACATTTGCTTAGTTTTCAGAACATAATATTGTTGCATTTCTTACATTTTGCCTGGATGCCAAATAATGTTAGTATAATTTCTTGCTGTCTGGTATTCAAAAACTAAAATATTTCAACTTATATCCGCTGTGTAACATATCAACCTTGGCAACGTTATCCAATTAGAGATGTATAATTTTCAGCAATTATCCAATCACAGATAGCAAAAGAAATGTTTAGGTGCTTCGTTTAGTAGTTACCCTTTCGCTGTGTGGTCACCACCAGCTCTTTCACATCCATTAATAAAGCGTCCATCATCTTCAGATAAAATGAAAATCGAGTATTTTATAGCAAAAAATTACTCCATTACAACTCACCAACGCCCGACTAATTTCTGTTTGTGTAGATCTATGCTGATATCAAGCGACAACTAATAGAAATGACGAAATCAAATACCTTAAAGGATTATTCTTTCTAATGATGCATGGAACATCAATTGTTTTGGTCCTTTACAGCGAAGTAGACAAGCCTTTAAATTCATTATGACGCTGGGACCAATCCAATTAAGATAATTGTTTGTCGATGTTGCTTTTCACTGATTTGGAGATGAAACGCTGCGATAAGTGGTCGCTGACTTGCGGCAGGAATTTATGGTTGTGGCTTCGGGGCTCATGTGGCTGGCCATTAAATGATATCGTAATTAGTAGGTGATGAGGCTTGATTTAAAGAGACGTTGCTTTTCGTATTCAATAAAATGCTGATGCCCGCTTACTTTAGATAGGGGTGTACACACCAAGTACTCACCAAGAGTTTCAAACTGCAAATGGGTCGAAAACTGGGGGTGGGGGGATTTGTCTTAGCTTGGTGTATAATTTTAATTTTCTTATATATTTGTGATTGTAAGAATTAATTGAAAACCAGCAGAAATGGTTTTCCCAAAACTTTCTCGCATACTCCCTAATAAACTTTTCATGCCAGAGAGTGCCTGACATGGTGTACAATAGTTACATGATATTGGAACAGAATTTAACATTGGCGTGCAATAGTTACGAAATATTAACTTTTTACGTCAAGTTAGCAATTTTACTGACTCTATCGTGTCACTCTTGGCGATTTATCTCACGCATGCGGTTAATAATATTAGAGAATCGAATTAGTGTTTTAGACATGTTTTTCTTAATCGTTTGAAACAAAGAGTTGACACAAAAGTGCACTTGTAATAACAAAATCACATACCGAATTTGATATATCTATGTCCTTACATTTTTGAATTACCGTCTTTACGCGCTTTTGAAAATACAGACCGACAGATAACGAATCCGTTGTTTGTTTTTGCTTAAGCTTTGACAGTTGTTTACAATACATTGTAGATGTTAAATCTATGTACCAAATCTTATCTATCTAGAACTCTTCGTTTTGTAGCTATCGTGTTTACTTATATTCGAACAACCGGTCAAATGGACTTCCTCTGAAGAGAGTTTGCACAAAATTTAATAGAAATCTACAAATTTAAATGTAAAAACCGTATACCAAATTTTAGCCACCTAGCTCAAAGCATTTCTTAAAGTTATCTTTGTCATAGACAGGCGGATATTTCTCAAAAATGTGTTTTTCGAATTCAAGGAGTTTTGAGACATATAGATTGATCAAAATCTCGTGTTCGAATTTTCGACGATTACTATACTTTCCCTATACTACGTATACGAGAAAGAAAAAAAATGAGAAAATATACACATATAAAATCTAGAACATCAAATTAATGTAGTATGCATTTCTGCACATAGGAGACTAATCACTTATCCAGTTTGCAAAATTTTTCCAAATTCGAAAACTGAATGATAAGGGAAAATCTATATTATAAATAGAATACATTAACAATAATAATTAATTCATAGCTATGATGTATATTAATTACCGAACAAATACAGCAGAAGTGTAATAGATTTCTTTCTTTCCCACATGTGTTTCATGTTCTGAATTGTATTACATTTAATCGCGTCATTTCATAGCGTCTTTCTTTTTAAACCATGCAATGATTTGAATAAGGATACCTCCAAAAGTTTATACGGGTTTTTTAATTTCTATTTTCTCATTCATTTCTTCATGTTTTAAATTCACTGATTTGATTTCATAGCATTTTTCGGTAAGCAATACAATGCTCATTAGACATTTGAGACTTTTAATTCCAACATATTCATTCAAAAATTAGGAATTTTATTCTCTCACAGATAAAGTTACACAAATAAAAATGAATTTTTACTCAATGAATTCTTCAAAAATGTCTTCAGATCTTTAAAAGCAAAAGATTTAATGCTATGCGTTTTAATAATAATAATAAAAAACAACACTGTTAGCAAATCAAAGAAGCAAATGCACTGTTAGCATAAAGAAGGAAAAAAATTTCGCTTGCCATTTCTATTTCTAATTTCATAAAGATTGGAGCAGCCCGTATCAAAGATAATGGAATCGAAGAACCCTTTCAACAAAATATTACAAGTTTAAACACAATTGAAATTAGGGGTTGAAAATCCCTTTTTAACTCCTAATATCCAAGCAAATGCAGCTATTGAAACATTTTTATTACAACAATTAGCGTTATGATGAAGTGATAATTCGTCTGATCTGAATAATCTTTTAAAACTCAATCACGAGGAAATTATGGGAAAATTGATCACTCTTCTTCCAACATTTTACCGGCTTCGTGTGGCCCATCTAAGAACTCGTCACATACGCATGCAGGATTCTAGAAGTCTTGATTAAAGGAATTATTTAAAAATTTTCCAGCAGCCATGTCATAAAAATCATGTTAATAAATAACATTCCTATAAGGAATATGCTTAATTAATTAGAAACACGACAAGTTAAATTGATTAGAAATATGATTAATGAAGGCAAAGTTTCGGAAAAAAATTAAGCATGTCTTGAAAGCAAAAATAATTTGTTGACATGGTGGATTTCATCAATTTTATTTACAAAGTAGTGTCATGAGTAAGTATATGATAATAACTGATTTCAAATAATTCATCATTGCTAAAAAATAATATAAGGACATTGATAATCAAAGCAGGAAGAATAAATAACGAATTAAAAAAGAATAGAATTATACAATGTTAGTTTAATGTAGAAACTAAACATAGTGTAAGTAGAAATTCAACTTCTACTATCATTAATTAAACAAGAACCCCTGCTTCTTTATCATTTATTAAATAAGAAAAAAGGTCTATAGATAAACATTATTTAATTATAAAAACTAATTGACATTCAAACCCGAGGCTTTTTTCAAACCGGCATAACCACATAAAAAAATACAATTCAGTAGACAATTTCTATTAATAAAAACATAAAATCAATTCTTTATTTTATGGTAAATATTTTAATGCTTTCCATGAACAAGATCAGAAAGAAAGGTAATTTTTTTTAAAAAAAATCAGATAAAACCTATCAGAGTAAAATCTTACGAATCCCTTGAACTTTATTTATCAATGATGTCATCGGATCCAGTTTTTGAACCTCGAAACAATGCCCAGAAAAAAAGACCACCCAAAGGGATAGAAAAAACTTCCATCTCGACAGGAGGTAAAATACAAAAAATGCAAATGAGTCTGCCCTCGGACTATTCTGTTGTGATATTAGACATCTCACACGGATCGGAAGGGTTGCTGTGCAGAACGGCAGGGCTTTGGTGATTTATAATTTTTCCGTACCGTATAATTCCACAGACACTAATTCCCGCGAGCACTTGGAAACTGATAGTTAAATGGATGATCGTCATCGGTCATTTCTATGACAATTGTTTTGGAACAGGTCGAAATGTGAGGCAGGAATATACCACCAGCGAGAAAAAGCTATATAATCTTGAGGTTCTCAACCTTTTGATGTAATAATCCGTGAAAACCGTATTGACAGTTGGTGGAACGGTACGAGCTGTATCAATACGCCCAGAAAAATAGCTCGGAATGTGATACTATTGCTTTAAAAAATTAATATATTGTTGAATGAAATTTAGTATCAAATACTAAATGATTATCCTGTACGATATCACCTTATAATTAAAGAGTTACTAATTTATTTTTTTTATTCTATAATTTTTCTAAACGACTCTCTTTTTAAGATTCAGTCTTTTCATTTTTTTTTTATATTTATATATAAAGATTTTAAATAATATTAAAGTTTGAATAATATTGAAGTAATTCAAATAATATTTGAATTGCTTATTTTTAAAGGTGACATTAAATTTTTAAAAGATAGAATGTAATAATTTTGATTTCATCAATAAATTTATTTTTGAATTAATTTATAATAAAATTGTTGAGCTAGAGAGAAATTTATTTTTTAAAAAATTTAAGTAATGATGAAATTTAAATAAAAACTTATTTTATATATATATATATGTGTGTGTGTGTGTGTGTGTGTGTGTGTGTGTGTGTGTGTGTGAGTGTGTGTGTGTGTATGTGTGAGTGTGAGTGTGTGTGTGTGTAATGATATTTAAAACTCTTAATTTAATCCAAATTAATTTCCAAGGTTTTATCAATTTAGCCCATGTAACTTCATTCTAAAATATTCTCTAATTTCGTGATCCAATTCCACTTTCGGTTTAATTAATTCCTCTGTAAAAAAAATGCGCCATCAGTACTACGTATCAAATGAAAGTGATATCTTCTGTACCCTTGAAAAGGTGTCAAAGGTCATCACGTGTATTGAATTGGCGCCTGGCCAGAAATCCTATGTTATATAAGACTAGTAATCATTTGGTCGTCTTTTTTTTCCCTTTTTGCCTTCTGCTTTTTGTGCCGCGCTGCGCCTTCTTGTTAAAATCATGCCTGCCTCTCGGAATAGAATAAAACGAAATTAAAGACACAAAGTCTCTTCACTGCTTGTTCAACCTGCATTCTACTTAAACCAAAAATAGGTTGCATTTTATTTAGTCGACAGGGTTCTGAAAATATGTTACACACACACACACACACACACACACACACACACACACACACACACACACACACACACACACACACACACACACACACACACACACACACACACACACACACACACACACACACACACACACACACACACACACACACACACACACACATCATACGAACATACGAATAATTGAATTATCTCGGTAATCTTCGGCCTTTCTTTAGCCTTCAATCACAAAATAAAACCATACAATTAAATATTTGAAAAAATAATGAAAACAGTTTGAATTTATTATAATAATGGAATCGATCGTTGAATAGTATTAAAAAATAATTGCGAAAATTCAAGAAAGATTTATACAACTAGATCAGAAACATTAAAAAGCAGCTTTTTAAAATTTTAAAATGATAGAAAAATCGGTTTTATGCAATATAATTCATAATAATATTTTTCTTAAATCTCTGCGGAAAAATCCCACTCTTCCTCTTAGTTTTAAATAATTAAAATTCTAATTGAAATTTCTAAAGATTGCTCCTAGATGCTCATTTCCACTCACCAAAGTATATCTGTACAAAATTTAATGGTCTTAGGTCAAATAATCTGTCGTGTAGAATTCATTCGCATTCATATGCATAGTCTTCTTTATTGTAAGTAAAGACAGAGATTTGAAATTATAAAAATAAGTGTGCAACCATATGCAAGCACAACCATATATTAACAATCTCTTTTATAACTAGTCAGAATTTTAACATTTTTTTTTTTTTTTCAAATTTCACTGATTTTCTATGGGTTTTTTTTTGGGGGGGGGTCATTTTTAAAATGAATTTTCCATGGTTTTATTCAAGAATGCGTTGTTTCGACCAACGATCGTAATCTTTCCACTTATTTACAGCTCAATTTTCAACTAGAATATAGCTTTAGCATTATTATTAAAATGCTTATAAATGAAAAATGTGTTTTTAATTTTTTTTTGTTACTTTTTGAGTCCGTAAGAGTTAACTTTTTACTATAATTTATATATATAAGAGTTTGTCACTCACTTAATTTATATATATAAGAGTTTGTTCTCAATTAAGTTGATACTATTTGTTATCAACTTAATTGAGAAGCATTCAGGAGTGGTTTTTTTTTTTTCTAAATACTGTATATTCACGTACTTATCAAGGCAAATTATGGGGGTTGCAAGCATATTTTATGTATTTAATTTACAAAAAAATATAAACGAACAAATTCGGTTCGTTATTTTGCTAGACATAATGACAATTGTATTACAAATGTACATTGCTTATCATACAAGAGTGATTATGTTTTTAAAAAATCACTACTATATCAATCATATTCTAAAGGCTATGTGATCAAATAACATATATATATTATAACTATATGTATACTTATTGATTTTAACACACATTAAACACACATTTAAAGGGCGTACTTCAATTATTATAATGACGATTAAAATATTGTTCTTTTTTTCACTATATAAAAAAAGCGAGAACAAAATTTAAATTCATTTAGAAACATTGGTAAGTAATTTCCTAGCAGCTTTCAACTTCACTTTAAATTTCCAAATTAATTTCATTGAGAAAACCAAAGTTGGGGAGTATTTGGAGGCAATGCTTTTTCTCCAGTAAAAAATCACGAGTAGTTAATTTAACCGTCTTTATGACCTTTATTTATTATAGTAACCTCTTTACACCTCAGTTACATGTACAACAAAATGGTGTTGAAAATGCTCAGTGTTGGCCATTTGACGCTCCGGAAATTATCCGTAAATGCCTAAAAATTGGCAATAAAAGAAAATTAAAAGGCCCTTTCTTGTCGAGCATTAAATTCTCATTCAGACAATAAAGATTATTTTGCTAATACATTTTTTTTTGCAAATGTATTATACTGGCTTATTTACACATGAAAATCAATAATTATTACACAATCCATATATTATTTTTTATCTATGAAATTCTTTGCTTATATTGATATTTTTAATTGAACTTATATGTTTTAAATAAATGGGATAGATTTAAAATTCATTATGATTTCGTACGCAAATGTGATAAAAAAATATTTTTCTTAATTTTGTATTCAGATTTAAAGTTAATTCTAAAAAAACTGAAATCTGTTATCGAAAATTTCAAATTATGTGAGATTTTTTTAAAGTCACGTGGTATCAATCCGAGAGAAAAACATCATATTCTCACATTACTCATATTTCGCAATCAACAGCATTTAGAAAAGCGATGTTTTTGACCGTCTCAAAATCAGATCGAGTTCTAAAAACTTTTTCCCGAAATCAGAATTGTTTTTTCGTGAAA
The DNA here is from genome assembly GCF_947563725.1 of Argiope bruennichi. Taxonomy (NCBI): domain Eukaryota; kingdom Metazoa; phylum Arthropoda; class Arachnida; order Araneae; family Araneidae; genus Argiope; species Argiope bruennichi. Next base: position 38,054,536 of record NC_079160.1, read on the forward strand.
AACCAGTTTAAACCAGTTTTAAATAATCATGTGATAACAAAGGATGGAGAAATTTCATTAACTAGTTCTTTTTTTTCCCTTTTAAAGAATTTAATTTCAGAAATTTAATTTTGAAATTACTTATTTTTTAGAGGGTTTTTTAATCGAAAAGAAAGCGAGAAACTTTCCCTTAAAATTTATAAATACCAAATGAGTTAAATTCTAGTTAGATAACATAAAAATCAATAACCGTCTCTAAAAGTTGGTAAGAAATATTCAGAACAAACGATTAATTTATTAACCTTATCACTTCATTTATTCAACCTCAAATTCTCCAAATATTTTCCTAATAAATCGAAACCTCTTAACAAAATCAAAACATGCTGTTTAATATTCTTCAATGCATATCAGAAGGGGAAGAAAGAAGGGAGGAAAATTTGAAGAAACACTTATTTATATCTGTACACGTGCCATCAATTTTAGTGCATTCTTTAAAAGATAAAAAAAAAGATTATAGGACAGAAATTCTTTTTTAAAATTCTTCAACCTCTCTTCCAATGAATATTAATCAGCTAATGATACAACAAGGCTGAAAATATCTCCAATGTCCATTCGACTCTTATCTGGACCCAAGTTAATATTGATGCCAATTAACCGAAGGGTTTATCGAGTAAAAAAAAGATTGCTGGTAAATTTATGGAAGAAAAAACTAAAAAACCCTAGCGACAGTCGTTTAAATTGCAGCAGACCCGATCCGCCGTGAGCGGGACTGCACGTGATTGTCGTGTGCGAGGCGCGAGCTGGAGAATGCGCCACAGCCGATCTTTTTGTTTTTAATTATTATTTATACTTGTCCGTTGGCAACATTTCCGCACGCGCTCGTAGTAATCGGAAACCTTTTTTCGATAAAGCGAGCATTTCATACACGTTTGAATTGATGATGAACGTATTGAGATGAGAAGGGTAGATAGCGCTCGCTGATTTGAATGCGAGCGATGTTTTAGAAGGATGTTGGGCAAAAAAGTAACAAAATTAAACTTTTTTTTTCGCAAGGAGTTTGGGTTCGTAGACCTCCTTAGCATGTAAAAATGGAAGTAGAAGTGATTAATTCATTTTAATAGAATGTTTTTCGAAGATCGACCTGGCAGGAGTAATTTAATTTCGGAGACACATTTACAGCTTGAACTGAAGGGTAACATTGATAACATTGCCGGGTAACAAATAAAAATTCATAGATGGATTCAAGTTTACAAAATAAACTTGTTGTTCAACTTAATGTTTAGTAATGTTACTCATTTTTGAAAGTGCAATTTATCATTATGTCTAGCTTGGATGTTTCAAATTAATTAGTACTGTTTTTTTTTTTACTCATTTATCTATACTTAATTATAATGCAATTTATTATTTCGAATTTCGGAAAAAAATGTAAATTACGATATGATTATATTTTTAACAAGTTCCTCATTTTTTCTCTTCTTTAAGAAGTATTCTCTGATATTTATTTTAGATAACAAACATCTTAAAATTAAAAATAATTGAAACGTTAGGAAATCTAATTTTTTAAATTTTTATTATTGAAATATCAAGATTATAAAGTTTAAATTTCAGCACTTTATTTTTGATTAAATATTCTTTTGAATACTATATTCTTAAAAAAATATTAAATTTGACAAATTAGAAACAGTTTTCGCAAAAATTAATTTTTGAAGTTTCGCTAAATTACGGACTGAGTTCTGTACCCATCGTTATTGATACTTTTAAAATATTATATGTTGAATAGGAAAAATAAGTATTTTGAAATATAAATAAAATTTAAAATTTGAAAAAGTGCATCGTAATTCTTGCAGATAACGTATAACTATTTATTTTTCCAACGAACTGATTCATTCAAAAATCACATTACGTTCTTAAAAAATTTCAACTAAAAACCTAGCGGCTGAAAATTCAAATTTAGAAAATCTTCACGAATTGCGAAAAGAAAACTGATATACAACACTAACAACTAATATTCGGTCAGTGTTATCTCAAACCGAACTGAATTAAAATATAACAAAAATTTCCTCTCAACAAACTGAAAAACAAAGATAGATTCCTTTATATCTGAGCTACTATCTGGCAACATAAATTATTGATTGTCAGAAACAGTCAAAATTAGGGCGTAAAAATCCCTCGTCAGTCTCTAACTTTTGAGATATTGCAGTTATCGAAAATTTTAAATACAAAATTCGTTTGTCTTAATGAGGTATTAATTTGGCTAATCGGATTTATTTTTCTATCATTAACATTAAGAAAGCTATAGCGAAATGAAAATTTCAACCCCCTCCATTTCCACCCCTTTGAGCTAGATGGTCCGTTTACGAACTCATCCGAGATCATTTATATTCCAAGCCAGTTAAAATCCAAACAAAATTACTCTAGTTTTTCCATTGAGATTCCAGTTGCGATTTAAAAAGCCAAAAAGAATTTGAAAACGAGTTCAAAGAATATAAATAACCCCTTATCAATAAGCCGAAGTAGCTGATGATAGGGAGTAAGCTAATATTAGAAAACAATATACCACTCACTACTTTACAGTTCTGAAAAAAAAACAAAAAAGTTAAATCACTATCTCCTCTATTATTATACACACCTTTCGATCTCCGCCGTTCTCAGCCGACAATGGACAACTCCTGATTATAAGCTTTACCTCAGTGTGCTGTGGCACGCGCTGACCGCTTGACCCCTGGCTTGTTGATGTTCGTGGCGGGTAAATGCCCCGGCGTGGTGCCCATAAACACGATTTCGCGGTTTAATTTAGATGGCTGCTCCCACCTGCCCTTTTCTCGCCTGATTGTTTTCAGTGTCGCGGCAATTAAGACACTCGGCACCGCGGATCAAACTATGGTGGGCAGCTGGAGCCGGGAAAGTGATGGAATAATGGTACACCCTCTCGACGTCCAAATGATTTCGGAGGAATCCAAACACGTCCAATTCTTTGGAGGGAGGTAGATGTTTCTTTAAGAGTCAGTGTCTTTGACCAAATAAGAACGTAGAGAATTCGTGAAAAATATATCAAAATAAATAAAGCTGATTTTTTTAAGGGAGGGGGGGATATCTTAAAATGAGACATAGCAAGTTCTGGTTTTACTTCAGTTCCAAAAATAATTTAAACATCACTCTCTTATTATTCATCTGTTATGATTTATTCTAACATTTTCTAGTACTTTTGTGTTTTTATGTGCTTTTTTTTTTTTTAAATAAATAAGGTCTCTCATTTTTGAAAATAATTGATAAACTATTTTAGATTTTCAATAAATTTTTTTTAAATCTAAAAGGTTAATGTTAAAAAAAGTAAGAAGTTAATCGAAGTTTTACGAGTTCATCTCACTTTGTAAGATTTGTTTATATTAAAATATTCTTTCATTTTCTTTTTCAAAAATATATAAAATTATATATAATTGAATTGATAAATTTATTAATTGGATTATTACACTAATATTTTTGCCAAAATCCATTATTACAAAACCATCGTAGATAAATTAATATATAAGCATGGATATATCTGGTTATTATATATACGAATATTGCGTTTGAATCTCCCCCTCCCCCTCTCATGAAAATTTTTAAAAAATAAGTGTTAAAATCATTGCTTTCATCGTAAAATTTAGAGAAGAATTTAGACACATTTATTTGTAAATTAATAGAAAAATATTTTTAACGATAAATACATTTTCTAATTATTTCAAGACTTTATGTACATATACATAGTTTTTATTTCAATGAAAAGAATAAGTATTAAATTCATAACATTCATAGTAAAATTTAGAGAACAATATGTACACATTTATTTGTAAATTAATAGAAAAATACTTTTAATGATAAATGTATTTTCTAATTATATTTAAATATGTCATGTGCATACGCATGGTTTTTATTTCAATAAAGTATTTCATCTTTTTTCTTAGTCAAAAGTACCGAAATACGAATAAATCACTGCAAAACTGAATAAGAAATACGGCCTTAACATCAAATCAACTCGTTTTATTATTTTTTTTTCTCTTTAAGTGTTTTTTTTTTAATTGAGCTCATTATCCGTAATCGATTCCCGAATAGAATCTCCCGCAAATAAGGTAGCTCGTTGATAAAAATTGCTTTTTAATTTTTGAGCTATATTTTCAAGCAAGGAATAAAGATGTAAAAAATTGTAGACATAGAAAATCCGCAAATTTTCGATACAAGTATACATTTCTCAAAACTCATTAACCAATTGTAAGGAGACCCGAAATTTCTGTAAAAGGCTCAGACTTCTAAATGCAACTGAATTTCTAGTTTCTGCACCTTTAATAACAAACATGACTATCACTTCAATGTCTTCTGACAGTAATTACAGTAGTCGAACTCGGCTAACAAAAAAATAATACTCAAGATCAACAAGATTTCTCAACTCGAGCTGTCACTTTAGGGTTGGCCGCAGCCACAAAAGGAGGGATGTTTACCACTAGCAAAAGCACCCTGAGAAAAGGACGAAATGTGTATTATTAGTGCAAATGGCGGTTGCAATTGTCGAGCCCACAATTAAAGAAACTCAGCTCTAAATTTTGGGGTTTCGGGAAATTTCGACACTTCGCAAAGATCGGGAATGACTTCATTATGCAGATAAGTAGACATGTGAGGCTACCAGACGTCTTAATTTCTAAAAATGAAGGTGTTTTTGTTCAGTTTCCACCTTCTACTTAGAAAGCTGTCACTTTGGTGAGTTTCGCTTTCTTTCTAAATACAAATATATCTGGTTGAATGACCTTTCAGTGAATGGAGGTTAGATCTAGGAATTTTGTGACTACTAATTTGCGAAAATTGTTACAAATTTAAAAGCTTTTTTTTTTTCATACGTTTTAATGGAATGTCATCTACTTCTGGCCTTTGAGAGTCATTTTGTGTATCATAACTTTAAACGAACAATTCATGTATATATATAAATTTATTTCGTGTCTCTAACGATTTGGCTCAAATTTCTTATTTTAATAAGGCTTTGCTTTTTAAGTTTATCTATATAGGCGTCTTTCCTGAAAGAAAAAACACCCGCGATTTTAAACAAAAACTTCTTTTTATAACTAACTATTAGTATAAGTATATTCAACTTCTGCTTCGAAGTATGGACAGTGCAATACAGTGGTCAGAACAACATGTTACAGGTTCTCGATTCGAATCGTACTTTTTGCTTTATTTTTTTATTTATGTATTTATATTTAATATTTTTGCTTTTCAAGTTTATCTACATAGGTGTATTTCCTGAACAAATGTGATTTTACACACAAGAAAAAAAAATTTCTGACTTGTGGCTATACATGACCTGCATAAACGTATCAGAGATGGAGCAGTGGTTAGGTCGTCGGACTACCATGCATTTTTTTTTTCGCGTGTTCGATCTCGCGTTTGCAATATAATTAGATTTTGCGTTATAAGTTTAGAAGAGCCATAGAATAGGAGTTTATTTACGATTTTACAAAAAAAAAAAAAAAGCTGAAGTAGCCTGACAACCAATTCCAAGCTACTTTAGATTCCTATGAATTGACATTCATTATTACATCGAATTTAACTTTACTGTTATCTAATTGGATAGTAAGAACGTGGGTAGATTTTTTTTTGAAGTAATAAATGAACTAAATGGATTTCTACAACACTCTTTAAAAAAAGAAATTGATATAAAGATTAGAAAATATCTGTTTACATAAGTCATTTGGAATTGGAATTGCCTAATTGAATTTTTTTAAAAAAAAAAAAAAAAAAAAAAAACCTTGGAGGAAAAGATACCATTTTAATGAGCAGACTGGAATGACATAAGTCATTTGAAATTGGAGAAAGAAAAAGATGGCTGCCTGATTTCACCCCTCCTTTAGATAAATTTTAGGCAAAAATTATAAATTCGAACGATATTGATTTTTATTTAACTTTATGGATATTACAAAGCTATATAAATATTATATTATTAGCTAACTTTATAAGTCTATTCTAAGTATTTAGACCAGATTTCTTTTTATTTCCAATGATATTTCATATTTTTTTTTAGTTTTTTAATTTCTTAAAGTTAATTTTTAACATTAAATATTTAAACACCTTTTAAGTGCTCAGAAAAGGATATTAAATGAATATTAAAATCAATAAGGCATGAGAAATCTCCCGGTATCGACAAACACAGCCGAGTTTTAATTTTTAATTCAAAAAGTGTATTGAAATGAAATAATCTTTATTTTATTTTATGGAATAAAATCACAACGGAATATTTTCCTATGTGGTTTCAATCTGTTTCTCACTTCAAATATAACACAGTTTTCCGTTCATTGCAATGTCATTTTAATTAATTTATTTATTAATTGCGTTTTTGAATTTACACAAGTAATATCTCCAAAACTTTCTCGTATACCATCTAATAAATTTATCATGCCAGAGAATGCCTTAAACGGCATTGGTGTACAATAGTTACAAAATATAAATTTTTCGCGTGAAATTAGCATTTTGGCTGAATTTACCCGTCATCGTTGGAGAGTTATTTGGCAATTACTCCCATGTATTGGTTGATAATATCCAAAAATCGAATAATTTAAATTTATATTAAATATATTTTCCCAAACCGATTAAAAAATTAATTTGTGGTCACAAAATGCCGTACCAAATTTGATATATTTGGTCATTGCGTTTTTGAATTATCGCTTTTACATGTTTCTGAAAGTACAGACCGACAGACGGTCAACGCTCTTTTGGATTTTATTCAAAATTTGATAGTTGCCTACACTATAGATGTTAAATCTATGTACCGACTTTTATCTATCTAGATCTCTTCGTTTTTTAAATATAGTGCTAACTTATAATATTCGAATAGCTGTCAGACGGACATCCTCTGAAGAGATGTTAATCAAAATTTGATAGAAATCTGCAAATTTGGTGTAAAGACCGTATACCAAATTTCAACCGTCTAGCTCAAAGCATTTTTAAGTTATCTTTGTAGCAGGCAGACAGACAGACGGGCATTTTCAAAATTTTATTTTTCGAATATAGGGAGGTCTAAAGCGCGGAGATTCATTAAAATTTCAATTTCGAATTTTTCAACAATTACTATACTTTATATTATATATAGGAGAAAATAATTATCTAAAATTAAACTCAGCTTAGAACGAAGTGGAGAATAAATTTTCCAAACGTATTCAAAAACCTGTCATGAGGAAAACTATTTTGAAATTGTAATTTATAAATATTTATCATCATCAAAAACTCTACTTTATTAAACTGTTCTCCTAATAAGATCACCAGAGCATCAAGTAACAATTTCTTTTCTAAATGAATCCAACATTTTTGCACAGGCCATTCTATTCAGCTCATCAAAATGGTATCCTTTCCTCCAAGCTTTTTTTTACACAATCCAGTAGGTTACAGCTTAAATCAATCACACGTCCCATTAGAGCGACTCTTTGGACTGCTTCTGTATTCTTGTGTGAAAACAGTGAAGTACGCGATGACACTCCAGAGATCAAGAGTCAAACCTGGAGAGCCATTAAGTGGGTAACTTATGTCTCGCCTCATGAATATCCGTGCTCTGTGTGGGGGCGCGCAGAAGGACCGTGGGAACACTAAAGGGAAGAGATTGGGAAATTCGTGACGCTGATGAAGATTTGTCACATTTTGAAGGGCGAATTTGGGACAATTTTGGCTTCGTTTAAAGAAAATTAAGCCTTACTTTTTTGCTTTATCCTAGGACATTCATAATTTCTATTTAATTCTCTCTATGTATAAAGGCAGAAGGAACAGATGTTGCATTGTAAGACAAACGCAAATCTAATGCAGGGATTTTTCAACCTCTCAGAATTTTCTAACGAACTTTTCGCAACTTTTTTTAGTCATATATTTTTGCCCCCTCTTTCCAGTGAATTTCAGAATTTTATCTGATTAATGCGAAAATATATTTTATGCCAAAAGAAGATATACATTGAAACATTTTGAATATATTGTCCATTATAGACTTGCTTTGCCTCTATCCCAACTCATTTCAATAGACCTTCTAATTCAATATACTGCTAATATTCAATATATTTTTCATTTCAATATATTGCTAAAGACATACTTAAGGGAAGTTTTATTGCATTTATTAAATTTTAATTTCACTTTGTAATAATGAATGCTACTTTTTCTGAGTTCAAAGATTTTTTTCTCAAATTTTAACTTGCTATGGCATATCTTCGAGTTCTTTTTTCCTGCTATTTCATAAAATCTAAGTGGTCATGATTTGGGATTGATGAGTTAATGACGAGGTTACTGTCAAAATACAGAGAAGTGCTTAACATAGCAATATAATTTGCTTATAATTTTAAGAATTCGTCAGCATTGGCACAAAAAGATTAAAATTGCTATTAGCATTTCAATTGGATTATTATAACAATAAATATATAAAATTTGGCATGCAACTAAACTGATGCAATGATTTTACAATTGCAAAAGCTTCTGCAATCACCTGCTAACATTTTTGATATCTATTATAAATCAAACGTGACTCGTGAAATATGAGATTGGGAATATAAAAATACTGTGGTAGCATCGTTAATCTAATCAAGAACGGAAATAACTCAATTTTTTTTCTATAATTCCATTAAATTATTATTGTTAATTGAAAATGCCTTAATTTCCGATAAAATTTGCGCGAATGGAACCGATGATTTAAAAGTCACCATATACAGACGATATATATATTATATATATTTATATATTTAACTAAACTTTTCTTTTTTTATTTCCCACATTGACCTATTTTATCCAAACAGTGTCAAGCTGGCATAAGTTAACTTGATTATTTATTAAAAATAATAAAATTATTTACAGAGTATAATACATAACCATTAATTATTCACAGGAAAGTTATTAGAACACGTAACAATATAGCCGACAAAATGTAATAATAAATTGATAATTAAGATGAGTTATTATTATCTGTCCTTGATCTGATCAACGAGGTCACCAAAAAGCAGAAGAAATTAACATTTAAATATAATAAAAATCTAAGATATGAGTAAAATAATTTTTGAGACAAAATTAAAACATATTTCAATGTATAATATTTTTTGAACTAATATTAAAATTTATACAGACCAATTTAAAGAAATTGTATCATTTCCAGTAGAAATTTTCATATTCAACAATTTCAGCGCTGGAAATTCAGTTCATAAAAAAACTTTTATAAATAAGATCTGAAAGGGTTAATTTATTTAGAAAGTCAACATTGTCTTTATTCCTATATTTAAAAAAATGTCCTTTTGATTTACAATAAGTTATTTCAAAAACAAATTGTTTTTAAGAAATTAAAGCATACATCTAACAGATAGTATATATTTATAACAAAATAAATGCTTGTAAAATAAATATAAATAGCAACAAATGACATCACAATGCAGAATGACAAGGAGGAGACGGGAGAGGGGATATCCCTACGATTATTCTTCTCAACTTCAAATATTTGCAATAGCAATAATATGCATGAAATAAGTCGTGGATTATTAAATTATGCGTGCAATCTGCTGTATCCAAAGTAACTAAACTTTTAGTTAAGTTGCAAATTGAGAGATTTAATAATCTCTCTCAGAATAATCATTTATCCAGCTTACATTTCTAACTTTTGGAAGGTTAAAAAGACACTGAGTAAAAAAATAGTTTAAGAAATTAAGAGATACAGGAAGAGATTAGAATTGCTTTCAATTTTTTTGCCGTTTAGAAGGAATTAATGAAGATTATTTGAAGAATTCCCGAATTAGCCCAAAATACTGCTCCAAGGACGAATACCTTCCCTTTTTTTTTCTATCCTCCAAGTGCGAGTGAAACATTTACTTTAAATCTTCTGCTCACGCAGCTGTCATCGAGCCATAACAATTGCCAGAAGATCTAAAGTGACGCCACGCTTTCGCACGCGATTCTTAATCGCGTGTTGGAATTAATTTTGGGATTAACTTTCTCCGAATCTATTTTCGCAAGTTAACGTCACCGATTCTCCGACTGTGATGGTTTATTTATTGCTCTCAGTTGACAAGATTAATTCGCCAACATTTTTCATTTCAAGAGACGTAAACGTTGCCAGCTTGTTGGTTTCCATTGAAAAAGAATGTTGTTGTCTGGTAATAATTAACTGCAAATAATGCATTAATAGATGGCGGCTATTATTTTACTCTTTCGGTGAAATCATTGTACACGAAGATGCATGTTGAGTCCCGTAGTTTATCATCTGTTAATACAGTAAACACGATCTAATTTATAATAGACAGAAAGTGAGAATAAAAGTATTGGTAACTTGTGTAGATTCCGCAATTTTTTATTAGTTCCAATCATTCTCGTGACTTTTAGTGCTTCATCAAGTAATTAATTATTTAATTCTTTTTTTACTCCATAAATCCTCTCCATCCAGTCATGTACATAAGTAAGGAAAATTTATTGAGATTGAGTCTGTTGATGATGACTAAAACAAAAATTAGTTTAATTTTCATAATTATTTTGAAATATGTTTGACTGATTCTTTTTTGTTTTTGCTCTAAATGTAATGCGCATTCTAAAACATGAAAAAACGATAGACAATATTTTAAATTTACCTGTTGATGAGGTTGGCATAAAAGTGACAATTCGCCATCTTCTCATATAGAAGCTCCCTTAACTCTAAGAAATGGATCAAAATTTATGTTTCTTTCGGGATTTCGGAAATGGGCCTTTCCATTTTCTTTTTTCATTTTTCTTTTAAGCACAGTATAAATTCTTTTTGATTATATATTTTTCGTATTGATATTTAATTAAACTAATAATGTCTAGCATTGTTCAACAGATGAAAACTACTCAAAACTGGAATTGATCTGAAAAATAACTAAAGTCATTATACATTGTATTAATCATGATTACAACCAATGAATGATGGGCAGCTATTACCTGTTTAGATTAGCAGACGCCGTTTTAGACTTCCAGAATTATGGCTATTCCTACCTTGATTTTGATGCAGCAACTAAGCTGACTGATGCATACACAGTGCGTTTCATACTTTCGATGTATCTAAATATTTCAATAACTAAGTGAATTTAATGAAACAGATAGGAACTTGACCATTACTTTGACTTATCAAAATGTCAATATTATCTTACATTATAAGATCTTTAAGGAATCTAGTACTTTTGAAAATGTTTATTCTATATTTAACTATATTAAAAGGTTCTCTTTATATAAATTTTATAAGATGTAAGATTGTGTATTATTATATACTAAACCTTCTTAAAAGTATAATATATTTATACTTTTAAGAGGATCTCTGGGGAACTTGAGTAACTTCATCACATGACAAAAAGCGTTTTTAAATATACGTGTTCTAAACTTTTAATTACTTTACCTTATTTCTCTTTTATTTACTTTATTATTATTATTTTTCTTGACTACACATCATTTTTTACATTACATATTATGATATTTATGTGTATTCATGCTTTTGTGTTTATGTGTGTTCTACTTTTTGACCCTTGCTAGTGGTTTGCATTTTTATTCATTTAGAACTATGTAATTATTCTTTTCTGTTAGTTTTTAAAAGTGTTTTAATTTGCTTTGGGACTAGTTTTACTTTTGTATTTTGATTAACGCACTCTGTAAATGGGGTCAGTCAGACTAATGAACTTATTTCAAATAAATATTTTATAATTTATGCAATTTGTATTTTTTATGATTTATTTTTAACCAGACTAATAACTCTTTTAATTAGCCTACACCTTCAGCCCTTCGGTCCTAGGCAGTTGCCTAGACAGAAATTCGCACTGCTTCCTGGTATGCCATAAAACGTGTTTTTCTCCTTTTTTTTTTTTAAAAAAAAATCTTTTAAAAATTATTCACTTTTCTTGTTATTCTGCAAAATAAGTTACAATAAAGAGCTAAATAAAGCTAAGCAGTGAATAGGAAGATAATGGAAATGACGGATTTTATTTGTATTAGTATCACAGTAAGTTAAGTAAACAGAAAAGCGTTTTTGAATTACTGAAGTCAATGCATAAAAGTTAAAAGTCGGAAAGCTGCAAAGTAATGTAGAAAAGTCGATTCTGAAAGTAATTGTGACAACTTTCTTAAATTGCCATGGTGAACAGCTAGCTCTACAAAGAGAAGATAGCATACATTTGCACCATCAGATTTGTAGGATTGCAATAATCAAGCTTTTGTTAATGTATTGTATACCACCTGGTCCCTTTTCAGTACCAATTTCTTAAAAATATACCTCTTTGCAAAACCTTACAAAAGCTAATTCAGCAGGCATAAAATTTATTTAAAAAAATCGCTTATTAGAAGTCATGTGGATGACTCCAAGTGAAATCTGTTAGAAAAATTATTAAAAATATCCACACTTTTCATTGTCGTGTTGAAATAATTAATAGTCTTACTTAAATATTTACTTTACATTAATTATCTATTTCGTTGCAAATTGTTTGCTTATTAAGTATGTGTAGAAAAAAATGAATTAAAATACAGTTTCGTGATTTTTCAGATATATAGATCTGCGTCAAGAAGATTCATACGCCTCAAATCTGACAATTTAAAATTTGCATCATCATCACCATCATTATAAAAAAACGATCCCCCCCTAACTATTAAAGTTTCTTTGAGTTCAATAAAAAAAATTCTGAATTTGAATAAAAAATAGATTTAAATACGTACTCAATAAATTTTGATCATGGCTTTAAGTAAATTTATCAGTCATTTTAAGTAAATTTGGGAAATGATGAATCATCACTTTGATATTGTTGTTACACTCTAACAATTTAACATTAAATAGTTTCAAATCTATTTTACTTTTCATTCATGCAAACTCTAAAGTACAAAGGTTCCCAAAGTTTTAAATATCACGCCCTCCTTTAAAGAAACCAAATCTATAGCGACCCACTTCAACCTTGATTCAATGAATTTTTTTTCTGAGACAAACAGCGTACGTTCTTTCAGAAAGAAAATTTATGAGCCGAAAAGGGAAAGATTTTTTTTTCGAAGGAAAAAAAAATATTATTAAATAAAATATTTTTAATATCTAAACTGAAAAAAAAATTCTAATCCCACTTCACAATATTATAAACAGTTCTAAGATGCACATTTTGTTACGATTCATGGGTTGGGAACTTCTGTTATAGCATATTTGTGTGGGACAAAGAAAAAGAAAAAAGACTGCGATTTGTTACATAAAATAACCTGACAAACTTGCACTTCATATGGCTTGGACACATTTGTAAGTGATAATCGTAACTAATTAGAATCATTTCTAAAACCTTAACCTATAGTTAAAATCAAAACTTCATTTGTATTTCGAGTCATTCTTTTACAAGCACGTGTAGTTGAAAGATCAATGACATTTCTAGAAGTTATATGTTAAGGGTTGCATAATAACCTTCAGCTATTAGCCTTCATCTGATCCAAAAAATATTTTAGTTTTATTTATTGAATTATGCCCTTGAAGAAAATCAGCGTGTTTGCTCAAGCATTGAAATTATGATGAGAATAAAGGACTAACCTTTGGAGAATATTTGCGATTTTAAAAAAAACGAACCGTCTTCGTAAAAATGAACCGTCTTCGTTTGAGAGGATAAAAATCCATCATTATGAAAGTTTGCTATGCGCTCTATCAATAATCTACATAAATCACCATCATACGTTGGCAAGAAACAATCTCTTTGCATAATTATTGCTATGAAAAAAAAGTTCTAGCGCAAACAGTGGCTCTGAGCCTCCCTGGAATAACAAAAGTGGAAGTCTGACGTTGCCAAACGATGGTAACTAAAATCCTCTGATTAATGATTAGAGTGGCCTCGGGGAAGAGCGTAAAGCCCATTCGCATGCCGCCATGGCGATCAGAAACCCTAACGAATCCCCGAGCCACAATTCTGGTATCCAGCTATTATTATTTTTATTCTTTTTTGCATCGTGTTTGACATTTTTATACCCCTCCGCTTCGTTTGATCTTAGGAATTCATAAAGTATAATTCTTTGCCCTGCTACGAAATTAAGTCATCACTGCTGAGTTCCTTTCCAATGAAATACATGAAATCGAGGGTTTTAGCATTAGTTTATGGATTGTGCTGTTCCGATGATCTGTGGAATGGGAAATGGGGGAACGTATTTATTAAGAAATAAAACGCCTGTTACATTTTTATAGTTACCTTTCGTAATATGTGTGTGGAAGTAAGCTTATAAATTAGGTTTGAGATTCGCCAAGTATGAATTGGAATCACTTTACGCTGATTTTATTTTCGAAGAAATACTAAAAAATGTCCAAATTTTTTTCGTCTTCTAGTCATCCTGCATTATTTTATATGAGAAGTAACTCAACGATTTTTATTAAGGAAATGAGATATTAAAATTTCTAGACTTAAACACACTTTGATTTACAAAAATTTTTGAAATATATTTAATCCTTTAATTGATGTATTTTATCTACTATCTAATTTAATGCCATAGTCTATTTAAAAAAATATTTTGCCATTTTAATTCAAATGATAATCTATGGAATAATCGAAATATTTATCTATTCTAAGTAATTTTTGTGTTTTTATGAATGGTTTAATTGTTAATTAAAGGTATAAAAATACTATAAATCAATCCACACATAGTATATGGGCCAATTGGTTAAAATATTCAAACCAAATATAAGTAAATATCAACATTTATGCATATTATTTTGCATAGAGTCCAACAAGTATGTAACATTTTATAAAATTTCAGAGGATATTAATCGTTTATTGGGGAAATCATATCGGATAGATATATTTCAGTAGTTTATCATAGCGACTTTAACTGTGATTACTATCGAAAGCTTAAAAATGAATGATATATTACTTCATAATGTATTATAATTCAATCAAATTTATAAATATACCAGCTAGTAATATTGATGATAATGCGAAATGCAAATATTCCTTTTCTCTCAATAACCCTTACATCTAATTTTTTAATATGGGATACTGTAAAATTAATTTTTAATAAATAGAAATTCAATTAAAAACACAAAAAGAAGAACTATTTCTAAAGTTGTAGGATATATTAGCGCATCATTTTCACAAATACGAAAGAATGAGCAAAATAAATTTTGGAACCCTATCAGAGACATAAGTGGTAATTTATGTGGTTATGGCCAATCGTGATTACTTACTGAATAATAAAATAACTAATAAGAAATAAAATTTCAATGCATAGCATGCAAATAAATCAGTATTAATGCATATCAAAAAATCGCTTGGTGCTTTGTATCATTCATTAAAAATATTCAATTTTTTATTGTTTTTCTTATACTTTGTTTGCAAGGGTTTTTCATTGTTATTCATATTACTTATATTGAGTATTGAATATTTTCGCGTATCCGAAAGAATTGTTTATGCCTATGTACATCTTCAATACAAAAATACAACAATATAATTAATGTTTACATCTATGTAACCAACCATAAATAAGCACTTAGCATTGTATTTAACATTCTAAATACAATTTATTGATATAAAAATATGCATTTTAATTTATAACATATAAAGAATATTTTGAAGTAAAACCAATCTTATATATTTAAGTAATATAAAATATAAATTATATGGCAATTTATTTTACAGTTATCTATTTTATTACAAATACGTTTATTTAAAAATACAAATGCGTTAATTTAAATTAATAACGTATTTTACGGTATTCATTTGTGGCACATTTATCAATAATTTTGATTTTATTAATATTATATCGATAAAGCAATCAAATTATTCAATATAGATTGTCCTAACAAGATATTTATTTTGGTATCGAAATATTTATTGCTATCTGTTTACAAACTTTTATCATATTCATACATTTAATATATTTAGAGTTCTAATCAAATCATTCATTTGGTTCAAAATTAAAAATTAATATAATACATTTTAAGGACCAGAGCTGTCTTTTGGATAAGAAGTACTCCTAGTCTACAATCTAAAAAAACTATTGCATAAGACGGTCCTGCGAATATTTCAAAAGGGGGGGGGGGTAAAATATTTTAGTCCAATTCAAGTTTTTTATTCCGAAAGTTCATATGCTATATGCAGAATTTCATTTGAATAGTACCTATATGTATTCGAATTCCATAATTAAAAAAAAAATCATTAACATGACATAAGTTGAAATATGGAATAAATGAATAAAAAAATATATCTGACGAAACACAAAGTATATTTAAAATGCATTCTAATGGGATTAACAGCAACTTTTTCTAAATATGAACAAAATTGCCTTGTAATTTAAATAGCAATATCCTAAACCATCTATGGAAATAATACCTACATGAAAACCAATTTAACGGTAATGCAATTTGAAAATTAGCCACATAATAAGGTTTTAATTACTTAAAAATAAATTGATTAGATATTTTCAGTACTAAAGTATAAAGCAATGTCATACAATATATATATTTTCTATTATATGTGTACATGAAATTAACAGTTTTCTCATTTCTTTATGATAGGGATATAAAAATTTTCAAACAAACAAAGTAGCAGTGCAGGTAAAGAATTATATTCCAAATTAAAAAAAGCATTGAAAAATTTTATGCAATATTAGTTCAGTTAATCGGTATGTAATGATATATTTCCACTGAAACTGTTAATTTTGAATTAAACCTTTTAATATCTCCATTTCATGAACGAAAAAATAAAACTGAATGTGAAATAACTGCTCATATATTATAGCGCAATAAATCTCAAAAAACGATATAAATTCTATAAAAGTTAAATAATAAAAGCATGGTGCCAAATTACATATATTTGTAAATCACTTAAATACTAAAAAATTGTTTAACTACGTTCCAACATTTTTTTAATAGAAAAATTATCATGAAAACCAATTAAGAGTAGCAACACAGTGACTTCAGAATTGCTTCATATTTTGAACGGTCCTTTAAAACAATTTTTTGAAATTAAAAATGAACATCAAGTGAGAATTATGAAAATTTTAATGAGTTACTTATACGAAAGAAAATAATATTTTTTATAAAAACAAAATAAAACAAAAAAGTAAAGCTTTCTCTTGTTAATAATAATTTATATTCCAAAATATTTCATGAAGTTCTTTTTTGTTGTAAACAGACACTCCTTTCTAAGTTTTTTTCATCTCATCTTTTGATTATAAAAGGCCGTACCCAAAGAATTACTTCATTTTGGCAGCTTTTTCCTTTTAATACAACACTGACTTTGTTCGTGGCATAAAATATCCGCATTTTCGCGAACACGCCTTCTCTGTACAATGTTTTTTGCAGTGTAAAACTCTACCATTATCTCATTCAACAACCCGAGCTTGTCCAAAGCTTTTTTTATTTACCTTTTTCTTTTCAATCAGGCTCGCGACCTCGTAAAAACACCGACATGACAACACCCGACAGCCACTTCCATCTCGGAGTGAGATCTTCAGGTACGGGGAGGGTTGCTCGTGACAGAGGACGGTCCTCTAAATCAAGAGAACGCGTGCTGGGACCAAAAAGTTCTTTTTTTTTTCTCCCCTTCATTCTGAAGATGATGATGATGAGTCCCAGAAATTTATGGTTCCTACTTTTCGAATCCGGTAGCTTTTCTGGGCTGTCATTCTGGTGATATCCGTGTTTTATTTGTTGGTCGTCCCCGAAGTGCCTTTTCTGATAAAGTGGTGGACTTGAGGTGCAGCCCTATTTTGGTTATGGCTAACTAGATTAGCATTTTCGTGCTTAGGAGATTCCTATCTGCCCGCTGGAAATATTTCGAAGGAGAAAGAAGTTAAAAAAGTTACGCCAAGATAAAAGCTGGTTTTAATCTTTAGCCGGCGACATTTTGAAGCAATAACTCAGTGGCTAATTTGTAGCCGAGGAAAGGATATTGACCGTCATATTTTACGGTTCTGTCCGTGCGGCTGGGAAGAGAGAGACTGCAGGAAAAAAAAATATGTGGATGGAATGTCGGGCATGAAAATAATCCTGGACAGTAAATTGGAGTTTTGCCGTTTGTGACAGAAGTCACTGTGCAATCTTCTTATAGCAATGATTTGCAAGCTCTATTGCTGTATATATGTAACAAAGTTCATACTAAATTTTGGAAAAAGGAAGTTAATAACATAAGTTTCGCACGAAATTTGTGCCTGTAATTACTTACATTTCTCTAAGTAATGTGAAAAATTAAATGCTACATTTCAGAACTAGTGAATATCTCATTCCGAGCTTATTACGTGATGTGGTTCTACCTTAAAATATGTCATTCCAATTGCTTGTAGCAGAATTTCGGCTTTTATAAAAATATATAAACATATTTTTCAATACAAATAGTCAAAGCAAATGAAATATATCTTGTTTTAAAACAATTCTTTAAAATTTATAAAGCAAGTAATATATTTACAAAATACTCTATCTAAAGCTATATTAGCTGATTTTTATTATTATTATTATTCCAAGTGACTGTAGTTATGCTTAATTTTCAGCCAAAATGAGGAGTGGGGGATCGCATAGATAATGACTAAGATCTTATATCTTTCCTTGGTAAAATAAAGCACGAGAACAGTAAAATTAAAGCAGTAATTTTGCCAATAATAAATTATTAAGTATCATCAAAGAAGTGTTATATAACTGCGATAAGTTTTTCAAAGTAAATAATAGAAGAACAATTTTTACATTTTAACGGAAAATTTTCATACGACGACTGAAATTAATGCATTAAAAAAGATTTTTCGCTATAAAACTGGAATTTTTCATGCGACATTTGAAATTTATGCTCCCGGAAGTATATCTTAAGGGCAATATATCACGGGCATTTTGAGCAGATTATAAATTTTAAAAATCTGAGTTTATATCTAGAACGAATCTTATTTTATAATCTGAAAGGACATATATGACATAAAAGAAATATCGAAGTTATTACTTGAAAAATTGCTAGTTATTTAATTTCGTAAAATAACTTCGTAATTATTTAATTTTAAAGCAAACTTAGAAAGCAACAACTTTGAATTCAATAGTATGAGTTTAATTAATACCAATATGAAGAAGCAGAGAAAGAGTCCTTACATTCTAATTTAGATGTGAAATATTTTTATCTGCAATTTTTATAATACCACTATTATATATATATATATATATATATATATATACAAAAGCAGGTTCTTTTGAATTACTGAATAATACCACTAATTGAATTACTTAATCTGATTTTCTATCACTCCCTTGAAATGAAATATAAACGGTAACAGTAATAGTTTTCAGATTGGTAATAAAATGTAGCTTTTGGCAAAATGTCTCATAAGCGATATTTAGGTAAAATTTAGATGCAATAACATACATTAACTCTCATTTTTGAATTTTTATGAAATATTCTGTGGACAATTATTTTTTGAATATCTTCACATACTCTCTCCTATTTTAGCTTCAAAATAATAACGATGATTAATGCGAACATTTTTTCTTCTTCTTCTCTGTTTCACATATTTATCAGAAAATAAATAGCCAATGGTAATAAATACAGTGTGGCTCTGATGAGTTGATGGCTGATTAGTGAACTCTTCAGAGATAGTTTATAATTATAAATGGTGATAAAAAAAAATCAAGAGTTTCTTTATTTGATGGTGATCTTTCAGATAACCCCGATACTATGGCCAGGAGGATTATTTTATGGCTGTTAGAAAGCAATATATTTTTACTTTTCAGCATAATTGTCACATTATCAAAAGGCTATATTGAAGAAAACGAGAATTCCTTTTGTACGTCAAAAATGTCAATCAAAAACAGAATTTAACACCAAACGCCATATCTAAAATGTTTTGCTGCCAATGTTTTTAAAAAACAACAAGAAACAAAATTCTGAAATAAATTTATTGTCTAGAATTTTAATTAGTTTACGTTATGTTTTTTTTCCCAAGATAGCATTTCTGCACCAAAATTCATTAATTCTCCTGACTTCTTTACACAAATGATTAACATTTTTAAACAACAGTGGTCAACAATTAATATATTTTTATAAGAAAAAAATTAACTTTAAATTTAATATTTGCTTTCCATAAAATTCCTCTTTGAAATCGTTCTAAAACAACCACAACAATAACACTAATAATAATAATTACCCAGATTGATTCTTTTATCAATTCTCAATTAAAGGTACAGAGATTAGATATAATAAAATTGAAAGTCAAATCGCTAACACTTTTGCTTCAGACGCAAATTCTTCATACCTTGATTTCAGCACTAATCAAGTCTGACATAACAGGGGGCGTACGGCGGCCTAGCTTTGATTTATGTTTCGACCGCCTCTCTAAGCTTCATCTCTGTTCATGCGCGACACAGGAATGTCATGATCCCCGCCGAGTCTTAAGGTTCTTAATTAGAACACATCTTTTAATTGGTTTTCTCGCCAATTTTCTGTCAGCCTATTAGCCGAAAGAACATATCCCTTTAATTTGTTAGCAGCTTTCGCTTTTTATGTCTTTCCGACATTAATATTAAGCTAGAAGTTCTAAATGCGTCGATGAATAAGGCTAATTGCCTTACTTAGGAGTCTGAATAAGGTGGGGTTTTTTTTTTGGTTTTTTAAAACATAAGGCTTTATATTAAGTGTAGTGTTTAATGAGGTAATAAGTTATTTATCTATGGGAGGACATGTTATAAATTTTAATGACCCTAAGTTGGCATAAAAATGCAAAAATGTATCATTTGAGCTACCTGAAAATAGAATCAATTAAAATTATAAAACGAAACACATTAAATGAAATCTTTTAACTCAAGATAATTTTCTGATCTACTTTTATTTTACAAATTTTATGTCATAAAAAAAAATTCGTTTATTGTTGTTTAGACAACATTCAATATCGCAACTTTCTGGTAAAAGAACCTTTATCTAAATAGCTATTTAATATTAAATAAAATATATAGTCTTTTGAAATTAAAATATATAGTCCTTTTGCATAAATTTAATAAGTAAACTAATTCAGTAACTTTACTAGCAGTAAATAATGTATTGTGGTAAAAAAAAAATTATTAGCATGTATTTCCAGTAGATTATAGCTTCAGATTTTGTGTAAATTTACATTTCTTAAATATCAATGTTTATTTCATTATTCGATAGCTTTTATTTATGATGAAATTTTGTTTATTCCTAATTTTTTTCCAATCTTTTTTATTAATTCTAATCTGCAAGATTTTTCTCTCTTATTTGAGCTGTCGATATTTTCAAAAGCTAAATCGAAATTTGATGTCGGTTTTAAATATGGAAGAGTGAAAGGCACTAGCATCATTTTTGAAAAAAATTGCAAGGATTTAGTTGAAAATATTAGAAATTATTAACGTTAAAAAATGCACTCGAATTGTTGGATTGGAAATAAAATACAGTTCTATACAGAATTCTCTAAAACAAAACTTGGAAAACAGATCTGTTAATTAAAAGATGAATCCAAAACTTTTCTTTTCTTTTTTTAAATAAAAAATAACATGAAAAGCTCTTTAGAAAAATTATTTCCTTTCTAGTCTATTAATTTTCTTAAACGAAAAACTAATTTATAATTTTTTTTTAACGAACTCTAATTTGATTTTTTAAATTATGGACTTTTCTGTTTAACTATGGAATTTTTTTAGAAGTTTAGGCAAAAATATTAATTATCATGTTGTATAAACGGTTTTCAAATAATATTCGATGGAATTAATGTTAATTAATTCCCAAAACTCAATTTTAAAAAACGTAGCTCTATTACTGTTCATACATTTTAGAAGCGTTATTTTAATAAGCCTTTCACTATATCAAAATTATACAAAGAAATGGAGTAGAAGGGAAACAAAAGCATCAATTTTATTAAATTTTAAAAATGCAGCGTTGTTACTGCTCATACATTTTGCAAGCGATATTTTAATTGCCTTTCAGTGTATCAAAACTCTACGAAGAAATGGCGTATAAAGGAAACAAAATTCTGTTAAATTTAAAAAATGCAGCTTTATTACAGTTTATACATATTGCAAGCGATATTTTAATTGCTTTTCACTATATCAAAATTATACGAAGAAATGGAGTAGAAAGGAAACGCCCCAATTCTATTAAATTTTAAAAATGCAGCTTAGTAACTGTTTATACATTTTGCAAGCGATATTTTAATTGCCTTTCAGTGTATCAAAATTCTACGAAGAAATGGCGCAGAAAGGAAACAAAAGCATCAATTCTACAAAATTATCGAATAAGACCCGTTATAATATAAAACAAGCATATTTTATCCAAAGGTCAAACCAATTTCAGAAAATGAAACCTTAGCCATCAAACCACGTTTCCTTATGGAAATATTACAATGTATAAAGTGCTCTTTTTATTATGAACTGTTCCTTTCTGAATCAGTTTATGTAACAGCTAAAACGTGGAACTCAATCAAACCTGACTCTTCCAGTACGGAACAATCTTCCGAATATCCTGATATTACAACATCGCTCCGAGAAAGAACCGAACATTGTTCTTCCTGCGGTTGAAATCCCCCAAAACCAAATGCACGACATTTTATTCCAAAAAATAATGAATGAAATCCTTTCTTTTTCATTTCAAACAGCGTTCATTAACCTTGCACCAGACCTCCAGAAAGTTACCCATAGTCGTTATTAGGTCCAGTGAATCCACAATGCCGCTTTTGATATCGGACACAAATTCGGCAGGCAAGATGAAATTAAATATTTGAATAACAGTTACGCACAAGGTAGCTACGATAATTGACTTTTCATTTAGTCCTGCGCCGTTTTTACATCTTGTTAATTAATTTTTTGTTCTGCGGTGTATGACAAGAGGTGCTTTTGTGGCTTCGCGTGACTATCTAAAAAATGAAGTGCCATCACGTTTTGCCAAGAGGGCGCGCGTGGCTTTCTGGTACACGGTTTGACCATTAAATGTAAATGCGGGCAGTCACAAGGTCGTTAACGTTACAGAAGGGGATTAGGTCTGCTCCAGACAGCAGAGAAATGGATTTCGAAAAATAAAATTCGAATCGATTTTGGACATAGCCCCTGTTTTACAGTTAGTGCCAGCGCGTGGTTAGAATTACAAATAGCCTGTTAAAGTTAGGAAAAAATAACTATTATAATTTATGCTAGAAATGATGATTTAGTGACCGAAGAAAAAAATCTTGATACTTTTTTTTTTTTTTTAAATCCGAACTTGCTCGATGAGTTTATTCTTTATTAATTTTCGTCTAAAAGTTAATTAAACAAAATTATTTATTTGTAATTTTTGTTACCAAAAAGAATTTATTTATTAAATAAATGAACCTAAACTCATTTTTTATGATTAAAGTTACTCAAAAATTTATTCATGTTGACTAAATATTTTAAAACTTATTTCTAAAAAAATGTTTTTATTTCCTTCAAAAAAGGAGTGTTTCTACGAATTTAAATTTAAATATTTACCACAGTGATTTTCACATCAGTTTTCGAATATTTGTAATTTGTTCCAATTCGACAATTTTCTAAATGTGTTCATTAAAACCTCAAATTTCTTTCATATAAACCACACCTTAAGTTTATTTAAATAATTTTTTAAGAAAACAGAAAATCTAGCAGAAAAATAATTTTTGATGCAAATATTTAATGTAACATGACGTGTAACATAATGTGGCCAACAGAATTAATTAGTATTAAGTGCTGAAAAGTATGAATAAAGCTCAAAAGGCTAATATATTGTTTTCCCCCCTCATTATTAATGCAAGTAGATATAAGCTTTAAGCAATTATAGAAAATAATTTTATGAACTTTCATAAATATATAAATTTTTATTTATTAAGTATTATTTCAAAATATTCACATTTATATTTGAATTGTTTAATTTTCCCATCGTATTAACATATCTAAACAAATACTTTTGATTATGTATGTACGAATAAAAAAAAATTACAACTTTCTAAGTACATTTGAATAAAATTGTATACAGAACAGTTTTTAAAAAGAAAATTATGAAGAAACACAGAATAAATTCTTTTTTTTTAATTTAAAAGTTTAATTAAAATTATAGAAATAATAACGCATCCGTTTTCAGACAATCTACTGAATATAATTCTTTTCTAATATGTTTAAAGAAACATCTTGTAATGAACAGGTGTGTGGAAATAGTAAAGGACATTGGATGTTAAAAAATGTGCAGGAGAAAGAGTCATTCTATTAGTTTATCTATAATGAATTATTGCGATTATTTTATTTGCACGTGTCAGTAATTTATTTAGAATTTGTGCTGATTTCTGCATCATAAAGATTCTTCATCATTAAGTGAATAATTTATTGCTAGATAAAACCAGTCGTATTAGATTTGAAATATTTCATACCGAAAAAGTTCCATTCATGCAGCAGATGCAAATTGAAATTCATAAATATCGTCTGCGCGTCGGAATATTCTTGATCAATTAACATCTGCCGAGATTTGATTTACCCCTTTTCTTTCACACTCGACCACTCCCCTCTCTTCGGATCCTGACACCGGTATGGGAACTATTTATAATTTCACTTTTTTTTAAGGATACGAGAGAAGAGATTCCTAATTTAATACAAGTATTAATTATCCCCAAAAATAATAAATTGGGACTCATTATCGCACCAAAAAATCTCCGAATTTGGCGATATCAGAACAGATAGCATCACAGCGCTACATTGTTTGTCTCGTAAATGAAAGAAATAAAGAAAAGAAAGAAAAAAAATCGAAAGAGTTCCGATGTGATTAATCTGTGATTTTGATCAGATTAATCGGTTTCACATCGGCGGAGAAAGAGTGTCAGTTAATTAACACGGATCGATGCTATGACAGAGAAGGTGATAGCTGAAAAAGAAAATAATAGGAAAACTGGGCTATGTTTTTCGCACCAGTGGTTTTAGAGGGTGCAAATTATTTGTCATCAGTCCTGATCGGCTAATGAAAGGATTTGTTAATCAGCCCAGGTGTTGAGAAATAATTCCTAATCTTCTGAAAGACATGATTCTAGTCTCTCATAAAATATATGCTTGCCATGTGAAGTTACCGCCTTTTCAATGTTTTATTATGAGTTACTTCTATTAAATGTAACTTATTTCTTTCATTAGTAGAATTGATGAACGAAACCCCATTCATATATTTATGATAAATTAATTACTTTTCTGGTAATAGAAAAAAGACAACCATATTTCATGCAAAGCCTTAGAAAGGTATTAAAACCATTAGTTTTAAAATTCTGTAATCTTTAACAATGTTTTTTTCTCTCGCTATATTAATTTTAATTATTAAGTTATTTTTTAAATTTATTTTAAGTTATAATTTTAAGTCATTATTTTAATCCAACAATTTGTATGATAAAAATTTGCGGAAAAAATTTCTTATAAATAAATATTCACTGAATACAATAACATCCCATCATTTTTTAAAGAAAACAATCTGTATAGCTTTAAAATCTTTAAAATGTTTCTATCTAAACATATTTTTAAGCGGAAGAACTTGTATCTTACTAATTTCATCAGAGTTATTTTAATCGTCTTTTGGATCAAGAATCTAAAACTTTCAATTCTGTAAATATAATATACATAAAGGTGTTTAGTTGATTTGTTATTATCATTATATTTCGATGAAGTAACCTAAGATTTTTAGCTTTTCAACTCAATTGCATTGCACTTTCACATAATAAAAATACTTAACATTTTTATCTCTTTTAACCTAAAATGCATGACTTTTTATTTTTTCTTTTATAAATATAAACGTTTGTTCCTTGCACAAATGTGTTTTAAATAGCTGCATATAATTTAAAAATATTGTTTTAAAACAATTTTAATTATTTTGTTGCAAAATTTTTTTAAAAAAATAAACTTATCATATGGCTACATAATGAATTAAACAATATACCAATTGCACAAATCACATTATAACAATTCCGCAATAAAAATAAAAGTCCATTTTTACCAATACATCTTTTACAAGCAAAAAAAAATTGATAGTATTTTTAATGATAGAGCCATTCGAAACATGGAAAAGTACCAAGATGATTGATCTTTTCCATACTTTTCCATATTTCCAGTATAAATCTAATTCTAGCACTACCTTGCTATATATAGATCTGTTCAGCGAATGTTTTTCAAAAAATATTTTTTAAAGGATATTCAAACACTCATTGCCACCCTTTGGAACAGTCATATGAAGCTTATGAATGGAAATAAAAACATACAATCGAATAGGTACACGATGCATTTTAGGGTTAAATTATTGGATCTGTCATCGAAAACATTCTACCATCCTAACTCTGATGCAAAAGAAATTGTATAGAAATTGAATGTAAAAGAATTTTTAAAAAATAATATGGATGGCTTCTATGCTCTAAATGTGACATGGAGTTTGAAGTAAAGGAATTTAAAGATGTGCTGGCTGAAGAAACATGACTAATGTTTCCAAAACTCACTAATAAAATTTAAAAAATCCGGATAAAGTATACTAATAACTTTATGAAAGTAGCTTATTGTATTATCTCATGCGTGCTCGAACTCTCTCATTTAAAAATGATAATTATAAAGGTATTCTAAAGACTCATTTTTTTCATTTCTAGCCAACACTGACTGATGTTATAAGATAACTCACCCAATCATAAGAAATTCATGAAAGCAATTGAAACATTGGAAATAAATTGTAAAACAAATAAAAAATTGTGGAATACTGTCATTGTCTTTACTGAATGTCTCAAAAAACTTGATAAAGATAGTGAAAGAAAAACGAAAAAAAAAAAAAAGTAAAATGTTACTCTTTATAGATCTATGATCTATGCATCCTCTATAGTTTGATTAGTTGCATAATGTGCAAGTGACTATCTTTCCATCGATTACATGAGCGTATTATAACTCATAGACTTTAAAATGATGAAAAAAACTTATACATGTTCTTTAGAGATCGTTTTGTTCGACATGCATATCAAAACATCCAAACAAGAAATGTCAACGGGAAGATAACTATTTCGTATGGCGCATATTATTACAATAACATAGAATCAAGCCAGGCTTGAAACTATACAGAATTGCTTCATTAAAGTACAGTTACCTTATCCCAAACGATAAATGTGATATTTACGATGAAAATGATGGCAATGGAATAGATAATGAAACTGTGATAATGGATGAAGAAGAATGGAATTTCTCGAGAGTGGAGAGCATATTCGATGAGTATGTGAATTGTGATACTGATATCATGACTTTGGAATTACTCATTGTGCTGAAGTGATAGAAAAAAAACTATTTTGCACTAAAAAGGAAAATTATTCCTCCCTCCTTATAAAACAATGGATTTCATTTAAAATTTTCAAATTTTGTACGACAGAGCAGTAGTGTAAAAGCATTTAGTGAATTTAAATCGATTCATGTATCATACTTTAAATTCACTGCCTATCAGTACAGCAAACGATAACTAAGATTTTTAAATTAAACTTGTACTTGCACGCGCAAATCATAAAAAATCGTAAATGTATAATTAACACTTGAAATTTGCAATAAAGAATATTTTTTTCATTTATATAAACAAGATTTAATTTTAGAATTTAATTATTGTTTTCAATAATATGTAATAATATATTATTATCCTAAAAATTTTTAAATATTACCTTTAAATTAATTTGCATTAATATCATTAAATTTATAATATTCAAACATTCTTATTAAAATTTCGATTACATGTCATATCATTTATACGTCGTTTTATAATAATCCTTGGAAAAACATATAAATGGTGCTTTATTAAAGAATAAAATGAAAACATAAATTAAATTACATTAATCTATTTGGATACAATGCTGTATAAAAGTATACAATGCAAATGAATAGTCTATATAAATGAATAAACTTTCCCTTCCGAATATTTTTTATTCTTCTTAAAAATTCAAACTCAAATTCGGCAAAAGAAAAAAAGCTCCTTGCGATTATAACTTTTTTTGTTGTTGTTGTTTAAATATCTGTATTAAAAGAAGAAGAAAAAAGCAGCACGAGCTTGGTAAGTATAAAAAGTACTTTTAGTTATTCCTCATAAAAGCTTCAAGTTCACGGCCAGAATGCAAATAAGTTTCTTAAATTTCGATCTGTTTGCATCTCATTAAAAAACATTGAAACATTGTATCCAAAAGTATTGCGTGCGTGCAGTCGTATTTGACCCCGGTTATAAGATTGATAACTGTTCTTAATGTCCATGCTTAAAGCTGCCGCATTCGATCAAACAGAAAGATTGTTCAGGAAGTTGCAGATTAAGAAAAAAACTGGTTTCTGCAACCATATACCCAACCATTTTTTTAATCTCGATCAAGCAGATGGAAAATGAACCACTTAGAATATTAAAATGAAAAGAATAAAAAACCTCTGCTTTGCGCCACAAGTAATTTAATCGTCATAAAATGCCATTAAAAATGACATAAAATGATTAAAGCTAATTATGGAATCTTTTTTTTAATTCTTCATCCTTTAACTGCGGGCAAAGTTCTCTTTCATTGATACTGTTTCATTTCAAGTTGATTCATAAATTGCGAATGAATAATTCGTTCACTTCTTTCATGTTATTCATTTGAATGATGTTAAGTAATAAATTTTTGATCGTAAAATGAATATCAATTCATGAATAATTATTATTTTACCTTAGCGTAACTTCAATTAGTTTTCTTGACTAGATTTATCAACGATTTTTACTTGACTAGATTTATCAACTAGTTTAAAGGATTACTTTTCTCAATCCTTTAAACTGGAACCTTAACAATATATTTTTTATTATTCAGAAATATATATTTATATGAATCCATTCAGAACATATTTGAGTCTAATTTGCAATAATATATTTTAACATAATTTAATCAGAGTCAAATTGGAGACCTGTCGTGTTAACTGTAATGATTTGTGGTCTCGAGGCAGAAACGATTTTTCTTTCATTTCATTGATGGATAAAGAATCATATCAATTTTAGAGCTTCCTTGAAATAATATTTACATACCAATAAATTAACATTGATTTAAAATAATATTTACAGTTTAATTGAACCTAAAACGTAAAAAAGTAACAGAAAATTCTCTAAAGTTTAATAATAAATCCATAAAAATATAATATATTTCCTTTTTTTTTTCTTCGTAGAGAAAAGGTTAACATTCAAACGTAGTTTCGATTTTTGTTTTTTTACCTTTTATTTCAAAACAGCAAGGACAATAAAAAGTACTCTTATATTCATCTTACCAATTTTAAGTTTATGTCGATTTTAAGTTTAGAAACTGTCAACGTCAAAATCACAATCAATTTACAAGAATCAATGTGCATTTTGGTTCTTGGTACATTTTCTGTTGCCTTCATTAGGAGATGGACGGTTTTTAATATATATTATAGAATTATAATCCTAATTTTATATTAATTCTTTTTAAAATGCAATGACTGATAATTTTACGATTTACATACAAGTGCATTGAAATCAATCATACAAGCGATCATATAAAGGCCACGTACAAATTATAACATATAAAAATTACTGAAAGCTACATGCTTAAATTTAAAATGACTGAAAAGTTACAATACCTGTTGCATTTATAGAAACACCAACGCTCTTCTGTGGATGTAGATGGAGATAAAAATACGTAGCATAAACATCTACAAAGAAACAAACTAACATATAGAGAACTCTTACTTAACTAGCGACAATCGAATTTTATACTTTTCGTCAATTTAATGTGCATCACTCATATTTACATTTATTTTTGAAAACAAAATTATGTTATATATATTTTACAAATTATTGCAGCCTACATATTTCAATACTAGCACCGAGTGATATATAAAATATGAACAATTTTCATTTTTCAGTCAATTTGCTATAAGCATATAGAGCATAAATCTATATAGGTTAACAGAACATAAATCTATATGATATAAATGAAAGTAAAACGGCAATTTCAATCGTTTTCCTTCGAATTTTGCAAAAAATGCTATGAAATATAAGCATATTCCTTGCTATTGTATTAAATAGTTATTTTCTTTTAAATTAAAAAGCATGTTTACATTGAATATGTTAAGTATAGTTACAAAACAACAATATGTTAACAAATAAGATTCATTTAGTTAATTGAATTTAAAATAAAGAAGATGTGTTTAATTTTTTAGATGTTGAAAAATATTTCATAAATTTATAAATTGTTCTGAGGTTTTTTGTTCCTTAAAAATTGTTTGATAGTTTAATTAACTGTTTTTAAAAGTAGATTGAGAATGAAACTCGATATTGAAGATGATTACCTTCATATTCCAAACTGTAGACGTATGTTTCTGTACTCACAACGTTAGTATCATTCTTTAAAAATTATTCATAATTCGCAGGAAAAATTAGCTTCCGGATGCTATTGAAAATCGTTTGGGATAATCTGTAATTTTAATCTTATCTATAAGAGATATTAAAATCCTTTTTGTGATTTTCTCATCTTGATTTTTTTAAAAGTTGCATATGATAGAAAACTTTGCATATTATAATATTTTACATAAAAGAATTTCTTGCATTGAAAATAAATTTCAAGTGATAAGAGAATTTTTTCCATATTTTGCCTGTTAGATTTTTATGAGTAGTAAATATATTTATATTTTATCGTGTTTGGTATCCACATTACATATCTCTGAACAGCTAATTTGGTATAAGATCACTTTTTATTATAAATACCTTTATATGCTCCAAGTGCATTAAAATTTACACAAAAATGTTACTTTAAAAGCAAAATTTTAATGAGTTTTCGGTGGTAATTAAATAAATATTTAATTTTCATTTTGACATGAAAATAATTTTATTCTGATTAATTTTTAGTTTATTAGGAAGTTTAAAAATAATAATCATTTGGAATTTCAGTAAATCATTCTCTTGATAAGACTACTTTCATTTACAAATAACAAATGCTAATTGCTTATTATGTTAAAAACATAAAATTATAAGCAATGCAATTCTAATTAAACTTCGGGGTAGCCATCGCAATTTGAAAGATGCCCACGAAACTGAAAAGAGATGCATAAAGATTATCGTGAACAATCATACAAGGATTTATTCATTTAAAAATATGTAATACAATACCAAAATTGATTTAAATCCAGCTAGTTTTTATGTTTCAATTAGAAATTCCATATAGTCCGAAATTAAAATATATATATATATATATTAAAAATTAATCTGATTTTAATAGTTTTTTATCAGAGATATATTACCACAAAATAAAATTAATTCAAATTTGAGTGATATACGGAATTAAAACGAAAGGAAGAGTAAGACACTAATTAAAAGATTTGCTACAAAATCATAAGTTTCCATTAACTAACAACCGTTTTCTTTTTAACCACAAGAAAGGACATGCGGAGATTTCTTCAACGCAGGCACAATTTTAATCATAATATTTAAATACAGAAGAAAATGATAAGATAAAGCGTTGTTCTGGTAGAGTAAATTTAAACAACAAAATCTGCTTAGAACATTTTTTTTAAGTGACTTTCAAGAATTGTTTCTTCTAGTGCTCTTTCTAGTGTTTTTCTTTCAAGTCACTTTAGGTCAACTGTAAGCTTAATAATAGTCAACTGTACTAGTCAACTGTAATAAAAAGGATGTCATTTAGAGTTAAGAAAAATGATGACAGCATCTTAATCATACAGTTTAAATATAGAAGAAAATAAATGAAGAAGGTTAAAGGGAAAGAACATGATAAAAAGCTTTATGCAGAAGTCTTTGAAGATATATGGACGCCACAAGTTCATAGGCATTGTGCATTGAATACTGGCTTAGAATACCAACCAACATGGACTTCTTAACCAGCAACAGATGATGTATCTCAATGTCAAAAAAAGTAGACACTAATGCCATCTTATAAACAAAACTAAATTTAAACAAATTATTACAAAAAAAATCCTAATATCCCCTGTTGGAGTTTCAAAGCAGAAAATATAGAGAAGAGCTGGTAAAGATGAGTAAATGTAATCTCTTGTAATTGTTTAGACAACCAATTAATCCGGAAAATATTCATTCTATGGGCACGGCAATTGACAATTCTGTTAATGCTTCCGAAACAAGATTATCTTCCTCGTGATGTTACCTCTAGGGGTGTTGTCACGCGTTCTTAATTCAATAACGAATGTCAACAGGGGCCTTGTCGCAGCATCGAGCACGAACCCACCCTTGTTGCACACAAGAACAGAAGGAGTGGCAGGAGGACAAGACCACGACGTTTCAGTCCCACGATAAATCATGCATGATTTACGTTGGCAAGACACAGCCCAGAACTGATAGAACTTACCTTCCTAATTGATTTGAGTTCTAAATCCGGTAATTAGGCACAGCAACGACGAACCCACGGGCGCGGCCTGATCAGCAATTCGGTATGTCTCCAGAACACTGGAAGGGCGCATGCATGCAGACGGTGAAAATCGATGCGAGACAAGGCAAATCTGCAATGATTACAATGGGATTGGTAATAATGCATTGTCTTATGGTGTAGCGTCTGTGAGGTCTGCCGCAATTTAGGGTTTGAGGTGCTCATACTTGTCCAAAGGCCTCTGCAGGGGTTGATTTCGGGGGCTTTGAATAACCGGTGTGTAGTAGGGACATGCGGGTTGACCTTAATGAATAATTTAGATGAATTATGTATATATTGGTGAATTTGTGTCATTGGGAAGAAATAAAAATATATTTTTTATCATTTCTCAAATCTAAATGTCTTTTACGATTCGTGGAAAAAGAAGTATCTCATTATAAATTGAACATAAATCTGAAGAAATAAAACACATTTCCTTTATTATACCTTGTTAAATAGATATGAAATAATAACATTCCTTAATATTTCAGTGGTCGGATTTATTTACAGATTTAGTTAGTTTAGTTTATTTTTTATTTAGGATCAACAATAGTTATTCATAATCCATTTGAATAATTATGATAAAATTTTTCTAAAGAAAATTGAGAATTATAAGAATGTTTTTCTTTTTACATTCTAATTGTAGCAAATTTAATAAAAAAGCGAGAATTATATTAAATATCTAATACTGCAGAGATTGGAAAAATAAGAAAACTAGTTCTTGTCTTAGCATTTAACTGTTATTTTTATCTTTTTCTGCTAATAAAGAAGTGAAAGTATTTTCATCATATATTTCATTCATAAAAGTATTACATTGAGAACTTGAAATAAGGGAATACTGTTGTCTTCAGCTTTCATTCGAAGTTATTCATTTCATAGAATTCATTTTCCCCCCTATAAGTATATTATTTTATTGTTATATATGCATCTTTGGATGCTGTATCTAAATTGAAATAAAAAATATGTGCCTGTAATATTCTTATGATATAATGCATATGGACACAGTAGCGACGTAATTATATATAAAGCATGTGCATCAACAAAACATAGAAATCTAGTGGACGCATTCTTTTATTTGTAAGCACTATTTGTAATTGCTCACAAGAAAACGGGACTTTTAATGAGATATTTTGCTTTATTACATCCACAGCAATTAATAATTGTTCACGTATTATTATAAAAAGGTCGAATTTAGTAAATGTTGCTTAACTTCAAATGCCACATAAAATTAGGTTTTATGTTAAATATCATTTATATGCTATTTGTAGCAGAAAATCTATAGTAAATTTTGAATAAATAAATAAAATTAAAAGAAATTTTCTGTCAACAAATTGCAGATTTTAATTCAAGCAACAAAATAAATATAATACAAAAAAAAAACTTTGAAGATGATGACGCAGTTTTATTTTTATTCATTTTCAATGACTTTTGAAATTATTTTAATTTGAATATTATAATATATTCAAACAAATTAAGATTCATAAGTTTATCTTAATTGATTTCAGATTTAATAAATTCTTAATTTAGGTATTTATTATAATACAAAATAATATAAAGAGTTAAAAGTTGGAAAACTGAAAGATTGCCTGTCTACAGATCAAATTTCTTAAACCACATATAAATCCAGAAATTTTTTCCAAAATTTTTGCCTCTTTAGGATCTCTTGGTATTTGTTAGTAAACATTACCATATTTACCATAGCAAAAATTACCATAATTTCAGACAGCCCAAAAAATTTCCTAAATAAGTATCTTTGATTTATCATTAAATAATACAAGATTTGATTATAGTTCACTCCCGAGTATTCAGTCTAATGTGACGGAAGGAATGGCCAGACAACAAAAATCTCGGATAGGCCAGAGTTTTATGAATTCATTTCTTTGCTCACCAATACCAGAAGACTAAGTTTTTATATCAAAACTTACTATTATAATCCGTATTTTCTCGCTTCTTGTTAAGTACTAAGCCATCCATTTATCTCAATGTGAACACATCCGAGGCCGGTGAATCAATCATAGAAGCAGTTACCGGTAATGTGCCGAATTAAAAAAGAAGGCTCTGTATTGGTAGTTTATGCATGTTTATACTGCAGTGCACGTTTCAAGAATTTATTAGAGAAAAAGTAATTTAAAGGATATAAATTATTCATATTTTAACATAAATTATATAATGTCCATCTTAAATGCAGGAAACATAAACAAAACAGCAACGTAAATCGTTGGCTTTATTCTTAAGAAAATTGGCTCAAACTGATTTTATTTGTAACTGATAAAGGATTATATAGATATGGCAATGTAACCTTAAGATAAGAGTCAAAACTTACTATTTTTGGGGTTTGAAAAAGTTCTTAACAGATTACATAACAGACGCCTTTCCTTCCTCATTTAATTACGATAAAAGAATATTAGGCCATACAGTAAAGAAGCCGGATAGTCGCGAACAGAATACTCGGTAGTGTACTGTATTTGATATATAATATAAGATAACGAGTTTTTTCTTCCTAGAAAAGCATCCTGAAAAGAAAAATATTATGAAAGTTTGGTTTAGGCAAAGTCGAATTTGAAAAATTTTGAAAGCATTGAAAAACTATTCGTGTGAGAATTTCTAATTTAAAAACTTTTTAAAAATTTTTATGCATTTTCTGCATCAATATTCGTTTTTTCAAAACAAAAAAAAATGATAATAAATTCGTCATCTTTTCTGGTACAAATCCTTCTCGATATTGTTTTAAAAAACTGTTACAAGTTTTACTTCTCTTCAATATTTTATGTGCTGAATATTATATTGAAATATATATTTAATTATTTTAAGGTCTCAAAAAAAAAGTGAGAAAGAGAGAGAATAAAGAAAAACATTTATAATTTTTTTTAAAATCAAGATATATCTCTGAAAAAAAATCAAATTACAATATTTTGTTTACAGTTTAAATATAATCAAATATTGTGAATTTACCTATTGGGCATGGTATATAGAAAAACTCACAAATGGATTTAATATTCAATAATGTAAACAATATTTATTGATTCTTTAAACCTTTTTGAACTCGGTTAATAATACTCCTTTGAGTACTTGTATTTTGAAAACGTTTAACTTAACTTACTCTTAGAATCCAAAAGAAATTTATCTTGGAAAACCTTCAAATTTATGTCTATTTTTAAATTTAAAATTTAATTTTAAATTTGAACTACAAACAATAGAGTTTTACTAACCATCTTGTTTATGTTGATACTTTAATATAAATCATATTTATTCCTATAGAAAAAATATTATAATAAATTTATTATTCGAAATAAGCTAAAATACTTTTAAAATATGCAAACTATTTTATTTTAGTGAGTGTAACAAGAAAATTTGTTCTTGTTGTTTCTAATGGCACTTGTCATAGACAAGCCTACTGACTTCAGAAGTCAGTGATTTTAAGCCAAGGGTGCGTCTCTTATTTTCTCAGTAGCGCCATCTAGGGCCAAGAGTACGACTTAGCTACACACACGTCACAACCATTTTTAGGGGGCGGACTTTATTGATGCATTTCACTCATTCACAGATCGTCATTTAGACCTGGATCAGAGAACGATCACCCCTAATCCAGTACCCCCAGCGGTACTTCTCTCGAGATGGAGGACTTTGTGACCACGACAGGTTTATACGTTCGTCAGCAACCACACACATGGGGAGTCTTCGATAGGCGGGATTCAAACTCGCAACCCAAGGGACACGAATCCAACGCCCTACCAACCAGTCTATCCCGGCCATCAGGAATTAAAAATGAGACATTCTATCTAAATTTCTTTTTACATTTTGAAAAAAATTAAAAAATTTTCCTTTTATCTTGAAAGTTAGAAACTACTTTCGTTCATCGAAAAATCTATTTCAATACAATGTTTCGAGATATTCAATTGATGAAAACATATGTGAAGTTTCATTTTGAATCATAAAAGCAAATTATTAACTATGATCTATTAACGATAAAGCATTTATTTGATACTTTAATATCTAAAGTTATTAAGAAGTCTGATTTGAATTTTATGTTATACAAAATTTATACTTTTAAAAAGATTGAAATTATTTAATAGAAATTTATTGTAAATTTACAAAAATTATTTTTAACATTCTTTTTCTCAACATATTTTTATTTTGATTAATATATTTTCAGACACTTACATAGTGACAGCTTTATATATCTACTTAGTATATTCAAGAAAACCGAATATGCACTTTACACGCTTTTTTACTGCAGATTGACGATGCACATTGACACACTACTACAATTTGAGAAGCTAGGTCACACACCAAATATCATAGGTAGTGATGTTTTTGAGTTATCATACATATAAGCATGTCAATACACAGACCGACAGAAAGTAAAATGTATGATTAAATAAAAAATTAAAAAAAAAATTCGTTGTAAGAAATGAATCTATTAGTACACTAAGAAGTATAAAATAATCTCTAATTTAGAAATACGGACAATCGGACAAAAACATGAAAGCATGGTTTGTACTCTAATTTATACTCTATAGCATCTGAGTCAGAATGAAAATCAAAGAAAGTTTCTAAACCTCCATTAAAATTAAAATGCATTATTACTGCTATCAAACTAACTGTACGTACATTAATTTTTACCAAAAAAGTAACAACAATCGAGATTTGCTATTGATTTTTATACTTTTTGTATAATTTCATATTTTCAGTTCAATGTTAACAAGTTTACTTTGTTATTAGAGTTAAAATCAAATCATACAGACGAAAGGAAAATCAGTAAAACTATGCTAAAAATAATAATTATTTGATGACCTTCGGCGATTAGTTATTTATGAAACTGTACGATATATTTGTCCAGATTTTCATCTAAATAAATAAAATATTGAATAGTCAACAAATTTGAAGCGTTATTATAATTTTTATATGATTTACTCCGAATTATAGTGGTTTCTGTCAATTACATTGAATTAGGATAGTTATAAATATTAAAAAATGCTGCATTTAGTTTTTTTTTATGAATAAATAAAAAAAATATAGTAAATAAACAATGTTAGAAAGAAGCGAGTGGTATTGTATGAAACAATGCAATTAAACATTATTGCAAAAATTAATTCTTAAAATGAAACAAACAACTAACTAAAATAATGATGATAACTGTTACTATAACAATGAAATTATATTGTTTGGCCGAAATCAACAATGTTTCTGCCCATTTGGTGAAAAGACACTGACGCTGAAGCATCTTGTGAATTTCACTGCGATTATTTTGATATTTCGTTATTTTATTGCGATTTTTGTACCGAAAAAGCACTTTGGATTGTGATGGCACCCAAACTGCTAAAACGAATTCGGAGAGCATTGTAAGTACACAAAATCTTTCATTATGTTTCGTAAAACTTTTATGTTTAAAAATATTACGGTATTCAAATGATATTATTAACATAAAGTTTTAATTTCTGTCTTAAAAATTGCAAAAATTAAAATGATTGGACAAATATATACTAATTTAAGTAATTATGTTAACGAGTTAATAATCTAATATGACTGTTTGTTATTCTATCTTCTGTTCTTTAAATTCAGTAAACAAACCTTATACTGCTTGTGATTTAAAATTTAACTTCAAATTTGTAGATATACTAATTTTAGCATAAATGACACAGCATAATAAAAGCTTTAATTGTATTCGCTACATAATAACAATAATTACTGTCTAAATACAGGATTTCATTAATTGCTGTCTTATTTCTGGACGTTGTATTAACGTCCAAAAATTGTATTTACGTTGCAATTAAACGTATTGGATTTAAAATAGTGTCTAAATTAGATTATAATAATTTTAATATTGCTTAGATTATAATAGTTTAATTAGATTACAATAAAATATAAGTGAATTAGAATGCACTAATTTTCTTTTTCTTACATTTCAGTGCATCCGTTTTCAAGTCTGCTAAAGCAGAAAAACCATCTGAAACCTTTGACTTTGGTGATGATATTCAAAAGCCTAACGAGGCAGACTTCGACCTTGCAACTGCAAAACAGTATCTGATCATGCTGTATTACTCCATGGAACGGGGGAGGCTCGACCGCGAGAATGAAATTCGCATTGCTTTCGGTGAGCCTCCAATTCCCCGTTCCAAGTATGCTATCTAATTTACGTATTTACAAGGCAGAAAATGAATAAGACTCCAGCAAACGAATCATAATACTTTGTCTAACATCTTAAAACTGAATCATAGCACTGAAGACAATAAAACACTTACGCCTGCATTCAGATTTTAAGTCTTGATTATAACGTAAATTTTTTAAAAAGTTCTTTTCTTCATTCAAATATTTTAAAAGATTCCTCTAGCCGATATATGCTGTGC
Organism: Argiope bruennichi; assembly: GCF_947563725.1. Lineage (NCBI taxonomy): Eukaryota > Metazoa > Arthropoda > Arachnida > Araneae > Araneidae > Argiope > Argiope bruennichi. The sequence continues at coordinate 38,093,157 of NC_079160.1, forward strand.
CTGAACCATCTCTGGATCAATATTTTGAAATAGCCTTTTTTTCAATGAAATAACCAATCCATTATTTCTAAAAAAAAATGAAGAAATATTTCAGGTATGCACATTGCTATTTGTTAAATATCTAATGAATTAAGAGCATTAGAAGAATATCTTTGAATAGCATGGAAAAGAATCACAATACAGAAATGAAGACTAGAATTCTGCAGTTTCATACCATCTTTATATTATTTTAAACAGAAATACCAATTCCTATTGCTATTAACTGTGCTCATAATGGAATGTGAATCAAAATGGATTTCGGACTAAAGAAAATCCAGAAAATTCACCAATAAAAAGTTTATACACTTGTTGAACATAGAGACATGTCAAATTGCTTTGAATCGGAAGTAATTTTACTGCAGACATTGGTTTTAAAAATGTTCCAATGAAGAAAGAAGAATTTAAAAAAAATTGTGTCCTGAAATATAAAAAGTTATAGATCATTTTTAATAAGCAATTCTTTGTCCACTTTACAGTCTGTGACAATTATATAATGCAATGTCTAATAATCCCAATGATTCGGAATTATAAGAAAGAGAATAAAGAATTCATGATAATATTATGATCGTAGAAAATATTATTTAATAAACTTGTCAATAAAATGAGAATTCTAGCAACCCATGGATGATTTGAAGAAAATATATGATGACTCGATTTAAATACAGTAACAAAATTCTGCTGAATCATTCTACGGACTCGAAATAAGATACGAACCTTTAGATAAACATGAAATTAATCAAAAGGATTCTGTATCTGGCAATTGATTAACCGCAAGAAGATAAATTTAATAGGAAGCAACTTAAAATGAAATCAATTGCATTTTTCAGAATTCAAAAGATATTTTTTATATAAGAACTGAAGATGCATTTCCACGCCTCAACTTATCCACACATCCAAGCTTTGGGATTCAGTAAAGCTATCTAATTGTTTTCAGAAGAGATAGTTGTACAATTTAATTAATCTTCAAAAGGAACAATATAACAATTGCATTTCTTATTCCAAAAAACGTTTTATCTGTCACTAAAAAATACTTAAAAAAATAATCCTCTAAAGCTGTCAAATCAAGTAGTGCATATCAATGAACTGCAACCATATTTACAAATAGTTCTAAGTCATGACCAGCAGATGGATTGTATAAGGCATGAGCGAGGGTGGTCCTATGGACCTCCCGGGGCTGTCCCAGAATGTAGTCATCGGGGTGTTTGGTGACAGCCCTCGAGGAACTCTGGTAGCCGACCTCCACGTGGTGTTCCTCGGGCAACGCTGTTATTTTAATTTTAACAGCGGCTGACGGGCTACCGATATTTTTTTAAAAATCAATAGATATTAACCGATAAAAAATAAAAATTAATAGAGAAATTGAATAAATTACTATGTATAAACCAATAGGAGTTGTCCCCCCCCCAAAGTTTCTCCCATGGTCTCTAGTGAAGGTGTTTATCCCAAAGAACCCCTTGCATAGCATTGGCGTACAATAGTTATGAAATATTAAGATTTGGCTTAAATTTAGCATAATCAAAAATCTCTTTTCTTTGGCGATTAATCCCTGACATGAGATTAATACTATCGGAAAACAAATTTGTGTTTTAGACGCGTTTTATGCAGTCGATTGAAACAACAACAACAAAAAAAAAACTGGTAATCACAAAATTAGATGCCAAATTTGAAACATTTAAGTCATTGTGTCCTTGAGTTATATGTCTCTAAAATTACAATCAATAGAGGGACAATTCCTAGTTGGCTTTCGCTCAAAATTTGATCAGTGTCTAGACTGTGGATTTTAATACTTTGTATCGAATTTTATGCATACAGCTTTTCTCATTTTTTGGTTATCACATTAAATTGTATTTGTATATCCAGGCAGGCAGATTTCATCTGGAGGATTTTGCAAAGAATTTGAAAGAAATCTACAAATTCGGTATAAAAATCATATATCAAATTTCTTTCTGCTAACGAAGTCAGCGATTTTAAGCCGAGTGAGCGTCTCTTGTTTTTTCAGTAGCGCCAATTAGGGCCAAGAGTACGACTTAGCTACACAGACGTCACAACTCTTTTTACGGGGCGGACTTCATTCATGCATTTCATTTACTCATCCACATATCGTAATTTAGATCTGAATCAGAGAACGATCACCCCTGATCCAGTACCCCCAGTGGTATTACTCTCGACTTGGAGGACTTTGTGACCACAACAGATTTATACGTGCGCACACACACGGAAAGTTTTCGGCCGGCGGGGTTCGAACTTGCAATCCAAGGGACGCGAATCCAACGCACTACCAACCAGGCTATCAAGGTCCAACAAAATTTAAAATATACAATTTGTCCCTTAAACTTCGTAATTTTTCCTTTAAAGAAATCTTTCTTTAATTAAATCTTCCATAAATAAAAGGTGGGTTGATTCCTGTACTACTTGTCACTTCGGTTCGGTGCCAAAATTTCTCCTATGGTTACGACGAAGACATGGTTGGATGTATTTTCAAGTGAGCAGCTTTATTCTTCAGTTTGAAGAAACGGTTCGTTCTGTCTGCAACTTCAAAATCACAAGGAATAAATCATTTATACGTTATTAAGATAAAAGCTATTAAAGTCTTGAACTAATTGTAATCATATAGACTGACAGCAGAAAAATTTAAAAAGAAACCTTATTTAATTTAAAACATATGATCATTCGTCAGAAGGTATACCCGGTGAGTGCGAGTAAAAGCCATCGATGCATTCTGAGATAAAGCCCTAATTTTTTATTAAAACGCAGAATATCAATTTACAGCAAAAAATTTTAAATAGAAGCCTCGTCTAGACTTATTTTCATAAGACTAATATTTCGCCAGTGGGCATATCGGACAAAGGCAATTAAAAGCTGCTAGTCCGTCGTGAAGTAAAGTCCTGGCTTTTTTAAAAAAAACTTAAAGCCAGTCACCACAGAACCAAACCGTATAAAAAGGGATTACTGTGACTGGCTGTTATGCTCATTAACTATCCAGCTTTTGCTTAAGAAGACAGTGGCCAACAAAGAATTCAAAGAATTTCAGACTGTTGGTAAAAGGCTAGAAATCATTTCCATCAATTTTTTAATGTTTTTAAATTATCAGAGTATTGTAATATTTTGTTAAAATTATCATCATCATAATGAATTTTCCTCTAATTTCATTGAGTTCGACACATTCTGTTATGTAGTGCTGGACTAAGCCTATTTCCCCACATATACAAGTCTTAGCTTTATCGGACACGTTTGGTTCTTGAAAGCATATTTGTTTAGTCTGGGAAAAAATATTTTTCCTTCTTTCTGATATGTAAAAGGTTTTTTGATAGGTTTATGTAATAGATTTTTTGGAAGCTTATTTGTTTAAACTGGGAAAAACGTTTTTCCCTAGAAGTGAAAGACCTACTTATGATCAAAACAATGTGACAATGACTCTTTCTTTTAATATCTACTTTTTGATATGTGAAAGGTTTTTTTGATAGGTGAAGGGTTTTTGAAAGCTTATTTGTTTTATCTGGGTAAAATGTTTTTCGCTGAAAGTGAAAGACATGCTTTTGATCAAAACAATGTGAAATGACTCTTTCTTTTAATATCTACTTTTTGATATGTAAAGGTTTTTTTGGTAAGTAAAAGGTTTTTTTAATGCTTATTTGTTTACTCAGGGAAACACATTTTTCCCTAGAAGTGAAAGACCAGATTACGATTAAAACAATATGACAATGACTCTTTCTTTTAATATCTGCTTTTTGATATGTGAAAGGTTTTTGAAGGCTTATTTGTTTAATCTGGGAAAAATGTTTTTCCCTAGAAGTGAAAGACCTGATTATGATCAAAACAATGTGACAATGACTCTTTTTTTTTTAATATCTACTTTTTGATATGTAATATCTCGAATAATTTCACGCTTTAATATTAATCTGGCGTCCTGCTGTTTCTCATTTCGCAGAAAGACAAATAGGCAGAGATTGCTATTTTCCCATCGAACGATCGAATCTCATCATCATTTAGATCAGCACATATAAAAAAAACACCCCTCCATTTCTATCTTTTTTTTTTCTTCTTGTGATATAAACATAGGTGACAAATCATTGCGGTCGCACAAACATGAAAAAAACAATAAGGTACCCCAACATTCTGAGTAAAACCCATCATCACGAAGATTTCCACACTTGAAAGGTATTTATGGCTCAATTAAAGAACCCATTCATTTGGGACGAAAGGAACAACACCGAAACAGTGAATAAAAGATTGCTGGAAGCGCCCGGGGTGGGCACAGAGTCCTGCACGCGCCATCATGATAATCGTCTGACTCCACCCAAGGGCCTATGGTTGCAGTGACACTCGGGAATTCGGTTCAACAACACCACAGTGAATAAAAATGTAATTACTGATGCCAGATCCCCGCACGTGCCATAAGTTTCCAAGTCGTCTGCCCGGATGAAATCTCATTTGAATGCAAGAAGCGGCATCGTAAGGAACGCGCTCTTTTATTTTAATTTTGATCGTTGCTTTTTTTCTTTTTCTTCTTTTCGATGTGTGTCTAAGGGGACGGTCGCTAAGAGCCTGACGTGTGAGTGACCTATCACGTGACATCTGGCTCGCGCGATTAGTGTCCGGGAGTTATTATGTTTTCGGCACGGACAGGAATGGACTGTGATTGAATTTTTCTTTTTTGGACAAGTTGACGAATAAATGAGAGGGGAAAGAATTGTCATTGAGCTATAGATTTCAAAAACGTTTTAAATTTATCGATGACATTTTTTTTTTTTTTTCACTGCGAACGTACTTGATACAAGGTAAATAAGTGGCTTGCAATAGGGTTGATAACCTGACAGAAAGAAAAGCCCACAGAATTTTAATTTGCTGTCAATTTTTTAAGCAAGTCTTATTAATTATTTTGATGTAGAGTTTATCTTTCAATACATGGGTCTGGAGCAAGATAACGTGACACCTTTTTCGGCAGTAGTATTTTGTCTTCCTGATTTTTTTTAGACATTAATAATTAATTCTATTTTTATCAATATTATTTATTAGCAAACCTTGAGAAAAATTGTCACAATCAATCCCTTCTCTCCCCGCTCCATACATATAAAAAAAGATTCGGCCTTTTGCTGAATTGTTTAGTATTCAGAAAATATATTCAGCTACGTGTATACACAAAAATGAAAAGATTCTTTATTAAAGGACATGTATTTACAATATCTCTTTCTATGCAATATTCAGTGCAAAAATCCATAAATCATTTTTTTTTCTGTTTGTCATTTTCAGTAATTGATACAAATGTACTGTTAGACTTAGTGGCCCTTGAAAAAGCTACAAAAACTTATCTATAAGTAATATAATCCATTGATGTGAAGATTCAAGTTTTGGGACTAATTGATGGATATCGCATTGTTTAGGATCAATCAATGTTTCTTTCAACGATCAAACAAGTAATATATTTTAACGTAAAGTGAGTATATTATGCCAAAATCAATCCAATTAATTCCCATTGATGTCTCATTCATGGCAAGGCATTTTGTATTAGTTGGGGAAAAGGGGGGTGTTGACAACAGAGATAATATTTAAGATTATTAAACATTAATTTTTTTACTAAAAGTTCATCATTTTGAGGATGAATGCGGAAAATCTTGAAGCAAAATTATGTGAGATATATTTTGAAAGCCGTGTTTCCAATCGAGATTTAAGATATTGAATAAAAAATATTTAAGGGACGAAAAAATTAAATAAAAGTTGACAAGCTGATTTACCAATTTCCACTTGATTAAAACTTGATTGATTCTTCCCAATTGATTAAAACAAAAATTTGACTCAAAACTACACTTATCGTCCCAAAATGGCATACCAAATTTACTATATTTTTGAGTTGTCGCGTTTACATATTTATAAAAGTACAGGCGGACATGTGGCAAACCCCTTGTGGATTTGGCTCAAAATTTGATAGATGTTTTTACAATAGATACCAAATCTGTGTACTAAATTTTAAGTATCTAGCTCTCTTCGTTTTGCAGTTATCATGCTGACTTATATTCGAACAGCCAGACAGACAAACAGATTTCCTCTACACGGATGTTGCTGAAAATTTGAGCGAAATCTACAAATTTGGTGTGAGGATCGCATACCAAATTTCATGCATCTAGCTCAATGTGTTTCTTTGTTATCTTTGTCACAGACAGATATTTTCTGAAAATGTATTTTCGAATTCAAGGAGGTATGAAACATGGAGATACATTCAAATTTCGAGTTCGAATTTTTTGACGATTGCAATATTTTCTCTAAATTTTGTATACGGAAAAGTAAAAATGCCAATCGAAGCTTTTTTTAAGAAAGCCTTTCTTGAAGCCAGCCCGAGACAATATATCGCATTGTTCAAAACTAATTTCTTAGAATAAAAGAATAAAAAATTCATAAATAATTAAAAATTGCATTCAACCAAAAAAAATTTTTATTATTCAAAAGCTATTTTTTTAACCTTTAAAACGGTGTTAAAATAATTTTATGTCATAATATGCTTTGATGATATGAAAACACATTAAAATTCTATTTTTTAATTAAACTTTGAGTTAAAAGTTTGAGAAATCCGTTCTTAATGTGCCTCTAATGCCCAAAAAATAACTTCCAAAACTTCATGCTCGTAATTTCAATGGCTTAATGCTAGGCGTTGCTCAGGACAAGACTTTATATATAAAGAGAGATTTTATTGGGAAAAAATTCTATAAGAGTAATAAAAAGAAAAAAAATCATTATAAAATGATAAAACCTAAATCCTGAAAAAAAAATTCTAAAAAAACTTTTTTAAAAAAAAATTTCTTTATAAATATTTAAATACCAGATACAGCAATTCTCTCCCCCCCCCAGTAAAAAAAAAAGCAAAATTAGTTCAACAAATAAAAATGTTCAAATGAATCAAAAAATACCACGAAAGATATCACGATCATTGAAAATTAAAGGCGTCAAGTTAAAATTTCATTATACTAGATTTTAGGCGACTGATTAACGTAATTACATACCGCAATTAATAACAATTCAATATAGTACAGGTGAATACCTATAGAAAGTAGTTCAAGGGAAGTATGGCATAGTACACATTTCGCGCTGCCCCTTCCAGATAATTATTCCAGTATTTAAATAAATGGCAATGCACATTGTTGAAGAAAAAGAGAGGGGTAAAAAACCCGAAAAAGGGAGGGGGTGCAAAAAAGAAAGGGAGGGGAAAAGAGAATCATCAAGCTTTATCTTAATATATGCTGGAACCCTTGGAATAATTCTTAGAATTCTTCCCTTTTGTTGGTTTTCTTTTTTGATACATTCGGTAAAAAAGCCTTTATAACCATGATTTCGAATTGTCGTATTCAAGTTATGGAGAAACAAAACAAAACGCTTTCTTCACTTCACAAGAAAATTAAGTACTTTTTAAGGACCTTTTCTGAAAATTAAGGTGCTTAAAATGGTTTTCAAATTTAAGCACTTTTTAGGCAATTTTCATGACGCTACGCACCCTGGAAAAGTTTCGTCTATTCAAAGTTTTCAATATGCCAATCTTCCAGTTTTGGACTCAAATAAGAAAAGCTTTTTTTAAGGTCCACACATTATAAATACAGCTGAAAGGTAGGTTCTTATTTCAGTAATACATGATGAAAATGCCTAGAAATAATTGGGAGCAATCATTATATTTGATGAGCCTGCAAATTGTGTTCTAAATTATACAGAATTAAAGATATGACGTTATGAATAAAGTTAGAAGCAATAATGAATATAAAAAAAAATCCACCACTTTCCGAAAATCAATGAAAAAAGTCATTAATAATGAAAAAATAATTAACATAGAATTAAAATCTAAAACAATCAGCCAAATGGTGAACCAAATTAACAGAATTATTTTGAAATAAAATTTGAATATTACTTTGCAAGCTCATCTAAATAGAAAGAAATACCAAACAAGTAATTGAAATAAAAGCATTAATTTTAATATCTCTCTATCGTAGTAAATTGTTATAAAATATTGCAATATAGCAAGGATCATTCAATTTTGGAATATTGTTATAAAACCAAAGATATGAACTTATTTGTCAATACTACTTACATCTTTATCAAAGTAGTTAGTATCTGTCAACATGTGACTCGAAACATGTTTTTAAATCGTTTTCGTGAAACCCTTGCTGAGTTCATAGAATTTTTTTTTCTGTACTATATCAACTTTTTCATAAGTTGGACCACAAGGTATAAATTTTAACTGGGGAAATAAAAAGCTACACATTATTATGTCTAGTGATTACGGAGCTTGTGGAATCAATTTGCTGATTCTTTTTTTTGTTCTTTTTTTTTTTTTTTTTTTTTTGTCGTTAAAATTCATGAATAACAGGATGCTATGAAAAAGCACTTTACCATAATGTAAAATCAGGACTTATAAGCTATAATTTAAGTTTTTTTAAATATAAACATAAACTTTTCCAATAATATCTTTTAACTGTTAAACGATAACGATAAATTGATGATCACAGGAAACAGATAGTGAATCATTTACAATGAATTCTTTACATTTTAAAAATATTTTATACAAATATTGTTATTTCTAATAAACTGTTGTCTGAAGATTTTTTTTCCAGTATTTCTGTAACAGGTATTATATTTCGAGAACAACCTTTAATTTTGAAACAAAAATAGATCAAGTTCAAATTACTATCTCATTAAAATCAAATTTATTTTCAGTCAATAATATCAATTAGCTACGGAGTGTTGCCAAACATTTATAAAAGTCGTAAAAACATTTCATAAAAATATGCAAACGATTTCTAGCAAATACATGTTTAATTAAAGCTTTTTTTAAAACGCTTAATCGCAATAGTGTATTCGGTAATAAAACTTCAAGATAGCGATGATTATTTTAGAAGGTATATTGCAATAAGAGTATAGTGATTATCATTAATTTAATTATTACAAAAAAAATCTCCAAGTTCCTATATATATATATATATATAATTAAAGAAATAACAATAGCATTATTTCATTTGATAATAAATAAAAAAAAACATATCACTTTTGCCTAGTATTAAAAGTATAATCTTATTAAACTAACAAAAGATGTATACTTTTATATTATAAGATTAAAGACATTAGTTCGTCCTATTTTTACCCAAAAATGTTCCACTTTGATCTTATTAATACGTCAGCTTAGTGTGGTCCCTTGGTCGAAGCACTAAAAAGTTTTACCCCATTAATATACGGCGTAAGTATACCAAGCCCTTTTAAGGGAATACATATACCCACAATAAAAACTTCACATGTAGTTTGTATACAAGAAAAATTATTGTATCTTTAAATAAGTTGTAAAATGTTCTGATAGCTAGTTCTTTGAATAGATAACTAGTATAACCTATACTCAAAACTCATCCGCTTATTTAGGAATGCTAAAGTTTTTTCTTCTTTTTCTGGCGAATTGTATTAAATAAGGATATAAAACTATCTTAAATTCGAGAGTCCGAGATAATTTACTAGCCACTATGTAAAAGCTCAACAGACAAGAGCAATAAAAGTATAGCAATTATGATCTGTGTCCAAAAATAATACCATTCATTTTACATTCACAGTATTTATTACTTCTAATTTATTAATATGTATCTGTTTTATAGCATCCAGTATCCTAATCATATTATAACTTGGCAAATCAAATAAAAACACATAAAAAAATATGCATATATTCTGCTAAATGAAGTCATCGATAAAATGTAATCACCAATCATTCATGGAAACCGCATGCATAACAACCAGGATATCCAAATGTTAACTACGACCGGGTAAAAACAAAAAGAAAGAAATTAGAAAACATTCGCGAGAAATCTTCATCGATTCCTAGTTCCTAGAACCGACAATTATTCCATTATTCGATTCACGTCGTTTGATTGAACAGAAAAAAGGAGGCAGGGTTCCAGAAAAAAAGGTTCCAAGCCTACTTTATAACAAAAAGACACTAAAAAATGCTGCACAGAGATTCCAATTAACAACATTTAGGTCAATATCCTCATAATAAAAATAACCAAAGAAAAAAAGGAATATTTCTACCATCGCAGGCAAACTATCAACTCTCCCCCCCCTCCCCTTCTTCCCATCAAATCAGCCTTCCCTTTTTATTTTTGTCTTTATTTTGGCACGTGACTTGAAAGTAAGCGCGCGAATAGCACGCGAACCTAGTGTCTCTTTGTAATTGGCTGGTTACACGTTCGCGTGCAAAGGATTCTGTAAGCGTGTGCCTTCATTTTTTTCTTTCATTTTTTGAAGGTTTTGATGATGTATCGTTTTTTTACATATGGTTTTCTTTTTTATTTCGGTATGTGTTATTTCAAGAGGGCCGTGTGTCTTCTCTTCTTTTTATTAAAAATAAATAATTAGCATTGTTAAAAAGGGTAATACGTATTTTATAATGAGGTCAAAGATTGATTGGAAGGTTCTTAACCACTTAACGAGAAGTTGGAGGAATTTACTAAAAGCATATTCGAAGCAGACGATTTAAATTACTTATTTTTTCGGCTTTATTTTTGGCTCTTAAATAAATGTATTTTTAGATCCTTTTTTCAGTGAAAATCTATTCTTAAGTCACGAATGACATTTTTGAATTAAGTAATTAGAATAGTTTTATTTCTTAAACTAGCCTTTGGATACATCTGTAATAAAATATTTATTTTCACCAAAGAATTTTTTCCCTCTCTTTTTTGTAGACGATTATTCTTGAAAGAGATTTTAAAAGAATTCTGCACTAAAGCATTACATTATTTAAAGTAAGAGCATCTCTTTCTTATTCGCTACATAAGTAATTAAGAAGAGATAAAATATTTTTCCTTCCTGTTGTCGTCTGGTTATTTTGACTTAATATTGTTACAATTAAATTTTATTTTAAAAAAGGAAACATGCTTCTCTTCCCCCCCCCAAAAAAAAGAATAAATTTGATGTACTTTCTTACTGTAGAGAAATTATTTTTCGAAATTTTTCTACTACAGCAAAACGTTAGATTGTATTAAAATCGAATTTTTAACGACGAACTAAAGGTAAAGCATTAAACAGAAATGAAACTTCGTCAATATCATTTAAAATACAAGCATGCACATATATACAGGCATTTTTGTTGTCAAAAATACTAAATAATGTATTTATAAAGAACATTTTAATAGATTTTATTAATTATAAAGCTCTATATCAAAGCATTACTTAACTTTATATAGAAATTATAAATATATATACAAATTTGAAGAGAAATCAACTAACCGGAAATAAACAAATTAAGACACATTTCCTTAAATTTTAAGATATTTAGTTAATTTTTACAGCAAGCAATAGTATAAAATTTACCTGATATAAATTCAAAACATATTTCTATTTAAATGATATCGGTTAAACTATTAATGAAAAGAAACTTCGCCCTCTTTTATAAATACTTAACATTTTTATACTAAATTAATTCTTAAAATGTTAAAAAAAATAATTGTTATTAGTATATATATATATATATATATATATATATTGACCCAATGTATTTCAGATGACATTAAATCTCAAAGAAGGTTCTTATTCTTTACAGTTGCAATTTATTTATGCAAGAAAACATACAATTGAATTACTATTGGTCTCAGTTTATTCTTATAAGGTAACAGTCTTTTTAGAAGTATCATATCAAGCATATCCTAATCAATAAATGAGCTCATCTTTTTTTTTTTTTTTTACAAAGATATTATCACCGCATGCTACAGCAGTTCGACGTATATATATAGAGCTTTCATTCTAATAGAGGCACAATAACGATTTTTAAATCGTTAGATATATGAATATAATTTCAGTTCGAAAAGTATTTTTCATGACTTAAAGAATCGTATTTTGGGTTTATAAAATCAGTACATGTACTGCAATGGTTTCCAAATTTTTACACGATTATAAAAATGTTTTTTTCTTCTACGATTAAAACTGACGGAGTTATGAAGAAATTTTTTATTATTTTAAGCTAATCAGCACTTTTTTCGAAGAAATGATGACTGGTACAGCTACAACAAGAGAGCCATTGCAATGAACAAAAATCGCCTAAAATATTGATATACATAATTTTAATACAATGCATACAAAAAAATACCTAATTTTTTCAGAAGAATATTTATTCATTTAAATGACATAAAATACAAAAATTTACATCATTTAAAACATTTTTTTTTAGCTGAACATGTACTAAGTCCTGTCTTTAATAGTTTAAAAGCTAGTTATTGTTCTAAAATTACAATGGGTATCTTGTATATTTCTTCATTTCAGATATTTCTGAGAAACGTTTCATTTTCTCCACATTTAAAATACATTTGAATACATTCACTGGGAGAAATTTTTTTTTGAATATTTCCACATGCTTATTTAAAAAAAATACATAATTCGAAAACAGTTTCAACATATTTCTGAATATAAATTTGATGAGTAATATCATAGCAACTAATTACAATTTCTTATTTCCACTATCGAGTTTATAAATATTTAATAATGTAGTAAGTTCAATGACATAATTATTTCAATAACTGAATGATTGTATTAAACTGTTTTATTTTTTCCTTATTAAGAAGTTCAGTTAAATTATGCTAATTATAGCATAAATATCATTAAAGCGGACAAACATTTTCCATAGTGATCATATTTTATAAGCTGAATTCAAGAGTTCTAATAATTTATATAAAACAAAAAATAACAATAATTATTAGGATCATTAATTATAATTTAATAGTTATTAGTTTCAGAATAGATATTAGTAATTTGTCTATTCAAAGAATTTAGAATAAGCCATCAGAGAAATATGATCCATATTTCATTAAGTCACTTAAGAATAACTGAAAAATTATTCTCTGGAGTTGACAAGCTACTTAGTTATTCCGGATATATTAGTTTCGTATAATTACTGTTTAGATAATGAACCGCTTTTTTAAGTCAACAATCTGCCCTTTGGAAAGAGTTGAAAACCAAGTTTGTATCTTTTTTTCTTCCTTTAGACATCGAAAATCTTGAGAAAACTCATTAACCTCTGTAAATAATAACTCAAAATGGTGTATTTGAACAGTAATGGAAAACCTTTTCATCGATCAAAAAATGATGTATCAAACAGTTCGATTGGATAGATTTTAAAGATTAATGGAAGTTGGACAACTAAGTACTCAACTAATGCGGAATTCTGAAGAGAAATAATTTGTAACATTTGTCAAAGTCAAAAATCCTTTATCTTCTTTATTGTTTGAAAACATTGTATCAATAACTACTTGCGCTATCTATTATGAGAAAAACTATCCACTCATCACATATGACAGAATGAATGAATAGATTTTCAAATTAAGTTATAGTATATTCATCGGAAATGTAAATTGATGAATTTAACAAAAATATACATTTCATCACAAATAAACTAACGATTGAATTGATTTTCAAATTAATTTATAGCATATTCATCGAAAATATAAATTGATAAATGTAAACAAAAATATACATTTCATCATACATAAATTAATGATTGAATGGATTTCAAATTAACAACTCGTATATTCATCAAAAATGTAAATTGATAAATGTAACAAAAATATACATTTCATCAGACGTAAATTAAAGATTGATTTACTACTCTAGCTTTCTCTGGTATTCAACTCGCTTCCAAATCCATCTCAGTAATCCAGGAGATATCAGATCACAGTTCTACCAAATTAGTGAAAGCAACCGATTCATCTTAGAATTAAGAGAAATTCATTTTAAAAATACAGTTTATTAGTGAAACCTATGTTTATTGTAATAAATATTATAAAAATGCAAAATTATGCTGGATATAATAAATTTTATTATAAAATTGTTTATATCGGGCCAAAATCACTGAAACAATATGATATGCAGTGATTTATTTTCCCCTTCACGTTCCCCACTCATCCTTCTGAAAATCTGACCAGAGGGTAAATTGGCGAAGTATCGGATTTTAGAAGGATCACTGTGTGCTATAATTGATGTGCTCAAATGAATATTGCGATGGTAATTGATACTTTTCAGTAAACTTTCAACATCCATAATTGCAATTTGGAATTCCTGCACGTCATTTAAATTATTTACAATGCCAACACATTTTTAAAAGCTTAGTGACGTAAAATTAACAAATATCAGCACACAAAATGATTTCATGAACAGTTCAAATTAGTTGATTTTAGCGGTCAAAAATAATGTTTGTGTTTAATTTCATTGAAATTTCTTATGCATGATTTAAAGTTTATGATACTCACTACAAAGTATTTTTAAGCACCCAATTGTGACTGAACTTAAAGCCGTGTTATTTTAACAGACGTAGAATTTTTTAATTTATTACATACAACCTTTCCATACTCTAGAAATATTAATGTCTGGTATGGTTTAATATTATTTAATCTACTTATAATATTAAATTATATAAATTTAGTTTACTTTCCTTTAATTTTCTTCTAGAATATTAGTTCTATTACTAATTGCCTTTTTAATATAAATTTGCCGATTACTACGCTCGGTTCAAAATACATAAAACTATTCCCTGAAAAAATGATGCATGGATTTATATTTGATTACACAGATTTATATTTGGTTTTAACCTTCATTCGCTTCACTTATTTTCTCAAATATATAAACGTATGGAGTCATAGGATGTTAATCATCTCCGAATATCGCTTTGAGGATTCCATTTAACTAGCACGGATCTTAGAGAAAAAAAAAAGTTACAATCAGTCAGTGATTGCTGCAGTAGAATTATTATTGACTTAACAAATGGATTAGAACGAAAAATGATTTCTGATAGCGGTCATTAAATTTTAATTTATTTTCATCATTTTGTTCCATCTCAAATCAATGTCGGATTACAGCAGATGAGTGGTACTATGAGATATAGGGATCTTTAAGCACTCTTCTAATCTGAAATATTTTCTAATCTCTTCCTCGCTATATGCCCTCTAATTGAGCTTCGCAAGGATATCCGCTCCAGGTCAAAAACCCACTTACCCTGTAATAAGGGTCAATTTAGAGCTCGGTTATCGTTTCGTTGACTGTGCCTTCTCCGCTGGCACATCGTTTTCGTTTGAAATCGTGTATATTTTAAACAATGTTGGAAGAACTTAAAAGGTATGTACGATTGGAGCAAAGTAATTTGAATTACAATCGCATCTACTCTTAAAAATATAATTTTATTTTCGTAAGAGCAGTGACAACAAAGAATACGCTGAAGATTAGATTAGAAACCCTTTATAATTACTATTAAAAAGTGTATGCTACTTTCGAAAAGCTGGTCTTGAGTTGTAGACTCTGAGTTTTAGTGGTAACCACCACTTCTTCTTCTTGCGTACAGCCGACCACCCCGCCACCACTGAACGTAGCAGTATCGACAGGATTTGTTGTGGCCGACTGCTATCTTTAGCATTGTCCATCCTTGCATTGACCGATTTGTCAAACTGACATTCTCTTCGAGGTAATTGGCCACAAAGGGTAATCACCACTAAAGGAGATCCGGTGATTGTGAGTGAACTTGAAAATTTCCACATCGAGCTATTCTAGTGTTTACCTCGTTTACCTGAATTCTATCAGCTCAAGAAATCAATTAATTCGTAATTAAAGCCAATTATTACCTGTATTTTGATAGTAATTATTGATAACTGATTAAAGAAGTTTGATTTATTTTGTAGAAACTATTTATAAAAACCATTCATATAGTGTACAAGTTTTCTATGATTAATCAATAATTAAGGCTAAAAAAATTCTTTTTTGTATAAGTCATTTTAAAATTTCTATTGCCATTAGAATGTATAATAATGCTTATAAATTACAGCAATAGATGTAAATCATGGTGAATAACTGTGTCATTTCATACTATTTTACTGTTATAATACACTGCGGCTACTTCATAATTTTTTACATTATTTTGGTTACATTATTATTTACATTTATTTAAATCATTTACATTATTCTGATTTGAGCAGTGAAATGTTATTAACAATATAATAAAGTGCGACATACTATGCAGTATTATGGTCCATATGATATCCAAATATAATGCCAATGCGACGTCATGAAATACACTTCAAGTACGAATATTATAGCTTTTGTTTCCTTATAATCCTTCATTAAGTTAGGGTTTTTGATAAAATTTCTTTTAAACCTTTTTCTTGTTATGGTTCATTTTCAACAAGACCTACTTGTAAAGACAACAAGAAAGAAAATGGCAAAGTAGTCCCATGTTAAATCACCAAACTGCACTCCTATAGATTCTTTATTATGTTAATATTATTGTGATTGTTTATATATCTGTATTACTATTCACAAATTTTATTATTTTTATTTATTGCTTCAATTATTATTTAGTATTATTATTATTTAAGTGCTTCAAATTTGATTGTACCAAAAAATCCATTCTGAAATTATTCTGGATCCTAATCATTACTTACAAGGTGAAATTACTGCTTAAAAAGGAATTAAAAAAGCACAGGTTCATATATTCTTTAAACTATCAAAATATATATTTAACGTTTGTAAAATCAGACTTTATAGTTCCGTATTCTTTTCATTCGTCACTTCTTATCAAAAAATCGTGAAATTCACAATGTCTCTTTCTTGTTATGTATCAACGTCATTTTTCGTAACTTATCATTGACCTTATCAGAGAAATGATAAAAAAATAAAAAATAAAAAGTAGCTTTTCAATAAGAATATGTGTCGTTTCACTCTAACCGTACATGGAATAACACGTGCTTTTCAGCTCATAATTAATAACATTTTTTCTTCTATAGATATGCTGTTAACTTTGTACCTTTCCACTGAGTATCAATGTCTAATGTATGCTATTTTCATCATTAATTTCAGCACTTAAAATTCATCATTCAAGTGCAAATGTCATCTCTCCAAAATATTATCATTCTTGCTTATTAATTATTACCTTCCTCAAGAGAGGAAAAGGGTAGAGGAATTAAGCGTTTCGACGTCGTATCTGCATGATTTATCAAATCTGAATCTCTCAAAGATGTTTTGAGATAAAAATGCAGGATGATTTTTTTTTTTCTTTCTAATGCCTTGGACAGTTTTTCCAACTTTGACTCTTCGTAAGATAGTATTATGACGTGGCTTAAAATGAGTGACTTTTATCAGTAAAATCTTATAGTTTGATAAAATGTGACAAGGAAATAAATGAAAATTTCCAAAGAGAATTTATAATTACGTTCTAAAATATTAAGAAAACGGAAATGATTATTAATATTGTTCCAAATCTGAAATTTAAATAAAAGTTATTTTTATAAATAGTAGTATAAACAGCTAAAAAGAATATGATAATCTAGGTTAATTTTGATGAAGTGCCTGATTGAAATATGGGCGATTCTTATCTGATTAGATAGGAAATTTTATACCTATAAATATATGTTAAATATATTTTGTAAATGAAATAAATTGAGTATTTTATATTATTTGATATTAAAATAAATTTAAAAATAGTCAGGAAACTCATAAAAATTTCATAATTAAAATTTTGTTGAATCTTTGGAGTTAATGGATAAAGAATGAAATTTTACAAATAATTTAAATTCAAATTTTTACATTTAAAAATTTTAATTGAAATAAAAAGAATAAGTATGTAAAAGATATGCATTATAATTATATATTATGCACAATATTCTACTTATAATTCCTCATAATGAAAAAATTCAATATGAATGTAGAACACAATTGATTTGATCGAGATTTTGACAAATATATGTGTCAGATGACTCAAAAACGCTTTGAGATAGACAGCCAAAATTTGGTTTACAGTCTTTAAGTCAAATTTGCAGATTCATACCAAATTTTGAGTAAAATCTATTTAGAAAAAAATTTATCTGTTTGAATATAAAGTTAACATGAGAACTACAAAATGAAGAGAACTAGATAGATAAGATTCGCTACACCGATTTAACAACTATAGTGTAGGCACTTGTCATAGTTTGAGTCAACACAGCAACAGGTTGATTGTCTGTCGATCTGTTCTTTCAGAAACATGTAAACGCGATAATTCAAAAATGCAGTAACTTCAATATATCAAATTAGATATTGGATTTTGTGACAACAAGTGCAGTTTTGGGTCAGATCTTTGTTTCAATTGATGGAGAAAAACATAGCTAAAGCACAAATTCGATTTTTGGATACTATAAACTGCGTGTCAAGAATTTATCTCAAAAAAAAAAAAAAAAAACTTGCTACGGATGACGTAATAAAGATAATAAATTCACGCCAAAATACAATAAAAATGTTACATTTACGCCAAAAGTTAATATTTTATAACTCTTGTACGCCACTGCTATGCAAGTTCTCTGGAATAACACCTTTAAAAGAGAGTTTGCGAGAAAGTTTTGGGGAGACAACACCAGATGGTTTTATATTAAGGAAATATTCTTAAGAAAGAAATTCAGTAATGTACCACGCATACTTTTAGCGAATAAACTTATAAACCAATAATAACGGAACAAAAAAGAATATTGAACAATTTTTTAAAAAAATCCACCAATGATGCAGTATTTCCATTTACTCTAACATAAAGTGCATTACCCTTCGATCAGATGCATATAAAATGAAACAAAATATATGCCAAAAAATATTTTTATCTTTAGAACACTTCTCTCAGTTGAAGAGTTATTATTATTTTTTTTTTTTCGTCTGTCCCAGTACATCTAAGATAATTAATTATCTTCAGCATTGCAAAAAAAATTTTTCACGTAGTTGGCTAATAAAAGTCCGGCTGAAGTGATTAATCTTACGGTAAAAGTGATGAATTAGATTTAAACAGAATCTTCCACAAACGCTGAAGAATCCTATTTTAGACCGATATAGCGTAATTGTAATAAATGATTCGTCAACTTTTTTGTTTATTTCTCGCGTTATTAATATCAATTTCAGCAAGACATGTTTCCAAAACAAATTAATCATAGTACCAGTAATTTTATATACTCTAAACACTCTGAAACGATGTTACATTTCAGTAATGAGAATGATAACATAAATCAACTTAAAGAAAAAAATGTTTATAAAAGAAAAATAATATCGAAATCTTAAATCTTACTGGATAAAAGCTTTTCATTTTTTTAATAGTTAATTTTATTTTTTTAGAAACATTTCTTTTAAAGAGTTGTAATAAAGAAAATAAAGAGAGTAACATTTTATTTATATGTCCTAAGTTAATACAAAAAGACTATCATGATTTCTCGCGCTTCTGTTCCTTAAAATTTAGCATGATGAAATTCCCTCCCCTCCCCCCCCCCAAAAAAAAATGTCATTAATAATTTCTAATATCGATTGTAAAGAAATAATATTCAGTTTATTATTGTAGAAATTGGTAGAATAAAAAAAAATCATTAAAGAATGAAATTGAAAAACATCATTAAAAAATTATTTGTTTATTATATTCGTTGCTAACATAGTTTAAGAAACAGGAAACTTCCGCAATTTTTCTCAATATTTTTTAATATCCTTATACACATTTGAATTGATTTCTTTTTCCTTGCTTGTATTTGTCGATAATATTCACCGTTACTAATCAATAAAACATAATTCATTAAAAAAAATTTAACATTATTTCCAAAAAAAATTTATGTAAATTTGTTGAAAAGTGACTGTTGGTTTTCAGGCTTATTTTGTGTGAATATAAAAGTTTAGTTAGTATCCTATTATTTTTATGCGTTTTTTTTAACAAAGTTTTTTTTTTTTATGTGAGGACACAAATTTCCATCGGGCAATTTAATAATTTTACTACAAAAGAGCATCTATTGTGTTTCTTTAAAATAATATTCTCAAGCCAAATCTCTTCAGTGCGCAGAAAAACCACGTTGCTCACTTTATATATTGAAACACACAGATAATGCGACTGGCAGAGCTGAAAGATAGCTCAAAGGTCAATCTAATTTGCCGGCCACCCATGACCTCCACGGCGCTACTGAAATAACCAGAAATCTGTCAGTCGTGACCAACGTGGCGATCAATATGTTAAATGTGCATCTTAAAAATCGTAAAAGAATTAGTAAAAAAAAAAAATGTGCAAAATTTCACAAGAATTATCAAACATTCATAATTTATCAGCTCTAAAACATTCAAATTATTAAGATATGATTATTTAAGTAATATCAAATACAAAAAAGCAAAAAAACTTTCTTGTGCAATAAAGAGCAAATTTAATCTAAGTTTCTGATTTCAAATTAAACAAGCTCAATGTTTGTAACTTCTCTACCACTTTACTTTTGTCTTGATCAGAAATTTGAGTTATGCCATAGTAAGAGACATAATACAAGAATAGAGATAACAGGTTGTTAAGATAAAACGAAAGATCCCACTTACAATTCAAGGACAGCTCTTCTTGAACCTGTGAAGAACGTCATTCAGCACCAATCCACTAGTTTTGGATTGAAATCTTTGGATCATGACAGAGTGTTAAATTTACATGGCGCATACGATAATCACACTTTGATGAGTTAATCTATCTTATACTTTGCCCCCATACGCGGGCCTCCAGAACAAAATCCCATAATTGGCAATTTGCGGTAATTATCTCAAAATTATCTATTAGTAACAAAGAAGACCAGTTTACCCCTGCACTGTTAACTGCAACCAGGTCCCGGAACTAGGAAAATGAGTTATTTAGTTACGATGCATGCCAGCAGCAGATTAATGAGTAATTATGAATTAAAAAGACAGCGGAAGCGGTGCTTTTTAAAATGATCTTTTCTCATATTAAAGAAAGACCTTGAACTCAAAATAATTTATTAAATGTTAAAAGAAATAGCTCATATTATTTCCAATAATATTGTAATTATTAGCAATAGTATGGTGAATTTTATATAAAATTATCCCTCAAGCAATATCAGTTATGTCTCTAAGACTCCAGGTTAGACTTTTATATAGAAAAATAATAGAATATTTTTAAAATTTTAAATTAATTTTCTTATTTTAATGCTTTTTTTGGTGTAAGAGTACAGCATTTAAATTCTGCTAATAATTTTTTTTAGTACATTTTTAAACATTTAAGTTAAAAGCATGCATTAATAAAAATATAATATTAGTTTATGCTATATAAAATCGTACATAAAAATTTCTTGTGCTCATATTCCCCTAAAATTTAAAAAAAACATTTTAAAATATTACGAATTTAATCTTAAATTATTTTCACTGAAATTATTACTTATTAACCATTTGCTTTATTTTTATTGAGGTGGCAATATTATTAAATATGGTTTTAAAAAAACTTATATTTTTGAAGTTACTTTGCGTGTACAGTTTTAAATTTAGAGCAAATTTGTTTAACTAGCATCTAAGAAATAAAAACAATCGGATTAAAAAAATTTTTAAAAAAATTTAATCTTCGATTCACAATTAAAATTGATAGTATATTTTCTTATTCTGAAAAATTATTTTGTAATTCAATCACATATACGTCAGAAAAGTGTTTCAGATCGGTTTCTGTAAATATAACTCTTACATAAGAATGGTTTCGAATATCGGTTAAATCAAGATTTTGAAACTAAGAATAAATTCTTTTTTGGTAATATATTAGGATACAAAAGGGCCCTAAATTATCGATTGGTTTAATTATTCACTATCATATATTATTATAACGAAACATGTATTGAATTATAATAAGCAGTCTCATTTTTGAGTATATAAAATATTGACTAATCTTTTTATTAAATTATGGTGGTAATCCAAGCATTTTTAAATCTTGAAAATATCATATTAAATTTTCCGAACATTGCAAGGATATAATAATTCTAAACTTAAAATAATATTAGTTTGATTGTAAAACTCTTTAGATAAGCTTAGCTCTGCCTAAATAAAATAAACTGCCAATCTACAAAAATTTTTTTTAAATATATTTTCATATTGAATTAAACTTGTTTCGGCATTAAAAATGTTCTCGAAGATTTTGACACACAAAACTCACAACAGAATAATTTATAAGAGAGCATATTTTATATTTATAAATCATATTTCTAACGAAAAGCAATAATTGAACTTACTTTTTCGTTTATATCATGAAAGCTTTTAACACTGAACTGTCACACAAAATTTATGTTTTGAAAAAGGCAGTAATTCTCTATTTTCATGAAATCACATCATTGAGATAAATATCAGCTCTCATGACATTAATAAAAATTGTAATTTGACATTGATATCTATGTAAAAATTATATTTTAAAGATGATCATTAACTTAGCAAATAATTTCGAATTTATGTATCGTGTTCGAAAAAGTGATTGAAAAATTTTTAATTTTGGAATAACCTTAAAAATTACAGAACTGGTATGAATAAAGAGAACATTAAAAAAAATATTCTGTGATTAATACTTTATTTGGATTTTACAATTTTTTTTCAGATTTTTAAATATTTTAACATAAATTTTAATCTGATAATAAAATGACCCATATCCATCAACCACCAAAAAGACAAGAAATTATGGATTCAAAAATGAAGCTTGTTAAAGGCCACGCTTTTTTTTTAATAATGCCCTTTCTTTGACGCTACCTGTTTTACCCTACCCAGCATTATCTTTTTCAGAATCAGTAAACAACATCCCAAGTTGTTACGATCCCAATTAAGGAATTCTGCTTTTATCTAACCTGCCTTTTCCCAAGCACCGTTGCGAATTTCCGAGCTGTAACAGCAGCGGTTGTTCAATTGGCATGTATTCCCGATTACGCGTATCATGGCCAAACGTCAAACGGTATGCTTTACAACTCACCCTATTCTGCTAACAAGCTTTTCACAATCCGCTTATCACTAGACCACATCTTAACATTTGTTTACACTGCATGAAGAAAGATTGCCTACGTTACGATATCGATTCAAACGCCGGTCCCTATCGATAGAGTGTATCCTCCAACCACACACACAAACTCACCATAATTTAACGGCAGTCTTTGCAATTATCCTAATCTGAAGAGCAATGCCAGGCTTTATCGACAGATAGAGACGTAGTATTTCATCTGATAATGACGTAATTAGAAAATTGAAGATTGTTAGTTGAATTTTGGTCATTGGTTTCCGTTTATCGAAGAGGCAGGAGTTTGTCACTTCAGGTTAAACAAACAACTTGGATTGTTTGTTCTTTTATTGGCTGATGGTAACGATTATTTGACCGGTAAAAGCAGACATCTGCGTGATGGTTTAACAGAAAAAGGAAGTAGTGATGATTTGCAGTGCAAAAATGACAGGCTGATAATTTGTAGTGCCCTCTTATTTTATGATTTGTAAGATAAATGAAGTGTTGGTTTTTGACATTTATGTGCGGAATTGTGATTTATAAGAGAATAAATGTTTGTAAAATCAAGCCATCCACGTAATAAATCGTGAGAAAATGCAAAAAAGTGACAGGAAATAAAGAGAATGATGTCAGAATGATACTTTTGGTAGAAATTTTAAAAAGCCGCCAAAAATTATTTTTTGCTCAATTTGAATTCGTGATGAGCGGAATGTGTCTGACGGAAAGCAAGCTATTTTCAACAAATCTTAAAATTGACGAATCTAATTATGTAATCTGTATAATAACTTAGAGTTTGCAACTGTCTATGGGATCCAGTAATTTACTAATCATTGAAAACATCCTTAAGGTTTGTATGAAAATATCATGTATAAAATACATTTCTTGATAAATTAAAACATAAAAATGAAATCTTAAAGAAATAAAACCTTCAGAATTATAGAAATTTATGGAAATTCATTATATAATTTAGAACTTATTTTTTCAATCCTTTCTATTTTATATAATTTTTTAACCTCTGGACAACATACAAATGTAAATATTTTCTCTTACGAGCGTAGATTTTACATTTTATGTTATTAACAATGAATATTTCCTTTCATCATTTTATAAGTTTCAGTATTTGAAGGAACACAGGACAACTTGAAACACTAATCCTCTTTTCGAGCATTTATGAGACATGAAGTGATTCTCAGAGCTAATTTAAGAAAAGTATATCGTTGAAAGAAACCACTAAACGCAGTTGGTACATTGCTCAATATTTAAATAGAAAGCAATTTGAAATGGGGTACACAACACTTTTTCTTCAATAGAACAGAGGTGTTAAATGTTTCTCTCTCTCTCTTTTTTTTTTTTTTTTTTTTTTTTTTTTGTTAAACCTGAAATTTGAATATAAATTTTTAAAAAATGTAGAATAATTATGGATGACTAAGAATAAATTAAAAATTGTTATACTATGATTCTTTATATCATTTATGTTATAACATTGTATTATTATTTTTATTATTATTTTTTATTATTATTTTATTTTTTTATAAATAAAAAGAAAATATGTGGGTTCATAATAACCGTACATTTTTTTTTTCATTTTAACCGTAGATGTGTAAATCCTTATAATCGAGAGTAAGGATTGGAAGGAAATTTACCGAAAAGTTTGTTTTGCTATTTAATTTTTAATTTATATTAATAAAAAGATCAGATATTATTTATTATTTTTCTTTCTTAAAACTACTGCAGGCGAAAAATCTTATTATTATTCTTTATTAAGTAATATTTAAAATTAAATTAAAAAGGCAAAATGCTGTGAATCATGCTGAAAGCCATCATAACTCAATTTAGTATAAGTTACAGCGCCTCTGTGTGTGAGTGAGTGTGTTTGTGTGCGTGCGTGTAACGATTTCTATTTTATCCGTATTTAAAAAATAATTCCCTAGTCACTGGAACACCGGCTTTACTGTAACTTTAATTCCCGAGATGCACAAACTAATATTTTCCCACAGAATCAAAACGCTATATCGGCAAATTCTTTTCTGAAATTATATAAAATCAAAATATTTCTCATAGTCTCTTTTTCCTGCTTTCTCTTCGGTATGTTGCACCTTGTTCATCATATCTTTAACATGGAAATTTCGTCAAAAGACAAAAATTGGATCATTTCATTAAATCGTGGAGATTAAAAACTTTTAAAAGAACTCCACATGTATTTGTTCAAAGAATGTTTCTGAATGAAGAAAGAATTTACCTACACAGTGATTTGATTATGGGGAAATAAATCCCGCGCTATTCAGAAGTTAAAGTGAGGCCGGAATTCGAGTGATTAGAAAACTATTTTTAGAATGGACATACTAGAAATTATTAGAAATATATATTAAATTTAATACGATCTTAAAAAAACGCACGCTTTAGTTAAAATATTATTTTATGACATAGCATATTTTTGTGACAAAAAACTGTTGCACTTCTGTCCATAGTCAAAGCTTTTTTATATAATCTGTTGCTTTTGCAAAAACTTAGTATTGTGTAATGAAAGGTTTCCAATGTCTAATTATTATCTTTTGCATTCCATATTCGTATTAGCGAATGCATTATATTTGCAAATATCTTGAAGCTTATTTTATTTATTTATTTCGATTTTATTATTACTTTTACCCTACCTTAAGTAACAAATCCTGCGTTCAACCCTGTCAAGTCTCCATGTTTTCTGTAACTACAAAGATGATCGATGACATCGTAGTAACTTTTTTTTAAGCAGCTAGCTCATCCTGATAAATGGCAGTGATGCTTTGTTTGTCAGATTGCCTAACCTGCGTTTTATTTTCGGCGTGACGAATCTCACTTGACCAGGGAAATGTTTCTTGCGTCACTGACAAATGGGATTTTAAAACAGAATTTTTGGTGACGAGTAACAAGTTTAACGAAAGGGAACTGATAGCCACGAGATGCGTTTTGGCATCTGGGAATAACAGTTTTTTTTGTATGTGTGTGTGTGTGGTTGCTGACATCTGCAACACTTCCTTGGCTTTCAGAATATTAAATAAATAATCCATTGATAATCTGTATTAAATTCAGCTTAATTGTAACTGGATTGCTCGCCTGAAGCTAGGTTATTCATTTTTTCATCAGGGAGTACGATCTTGCCTTCTTTAATTTAAATGAAGCTTAATAATCAGAATGAATAAATAAATCAGATAATTTCATTATTATTATAATTATTTTGTATTTGGAAGCTTCTCTTTAAACTATTGGTTTATTGGGAAATTTCTCTAATACGAAGAAATAAAACGCAATCATGACTAAGCATAATAATATATATCGCAATGGAAAAAGAAATATGCATACAAGATATTAAAAAAATTATATATTTTCTGAAAATAAGTTGCTAAAATTTAATCTGTTAATTCTGCCAAATTTTCTGATTCGGGATTTTTTTCTGTCGCATGGATACTTAATGAATTTACGAAAATGTTTATCTAAGTATATCATTTGATACTTTAAGGTCGATGTTAACAGAATGCAAAGAAAAGAAAAGAAGAACCGATAATAAGTCGATAAAAGATCAATAAAGTCGATAGTAAATTTTCATTTCGTAACGTGTCTGTCTTGCTCATAATAGATGTAAAACAAAATAAATTCAAAACAATGAAATTTAAGTAGCATTAATTAGTATTTATAAAGTTAATGTAAAAGTTGCCATTTGAATCTAAATGCTGTTTAAGAGAGTGCTCTTTAATGTATTATTATTTCTAATTTTAATCTCAAATTTGTTTTGAGTCAAAAAAAATTAAATGAGGTTATTCTCAGCGTTGCATAGGGCTAAAATTCTGTGATCAAAACTTTGGTATTTAACTAGATCGTTCACAAATGTATAGCCTTTTTAAGCGGTTATTAAATAAAAACTTTAAATATTTATATAGAATTTTTAAAAATATTTCAAGTGTTTGTACAAATTATTTTATTTTTATTCTCTATTACTGACGTCACAATACTTGAATTTAGTTCAAAACGAATAAAAAATTAAAATATCGTTGATAAAAAAAAAGTTCCGAAAAAAACAATTTAAATTACCATGTTTAAATTCAAATAAAGACGCGAATTTTAAAAAATTCCTTCTTTTTTTAGAAATGCTATTTTGGTTTTAATTAATATCCGCAGTTTCTGAGTTACAAAAGATCTCACATTCAACCATTTAATTAAATTAGCTTCACTCAATCCGCTCACTAGCACGCTGTTGTAATTCTTTAATTAAATGGCACCATGTCAAGCATCAATAGTGGTCTCTCCAAAATTTTCCAGCATATTTGCTTGTAAACATTCTAACTTCCTTTTCACATAAAGCACATTTGATATGATAGTGAACATCACAAATTCTCATATTTTTAATTTCAGAGCCCAGCATATAAGCATTTTGTGCTTCGTAATATAACGAAAAAAGTCAAGTTATCGTTTCGAATGGCATTTTTTACCACCTACTGAAACCCAACATTTTATACAAAATTACAATTTTAGTAACATAAGATCACATACCAAATTTTATTTATCGAAGTTATTGTATTTTTATAACGTTTACATGCATGAAAATAACACAAACTGTCAGACAGCTTATTTGTTGACAGATTCAAAATTTGACATCGATGATACTTTAGATCTTAAAACTGAGTTTTATCTCGTTTTGCATTAACATGTTCATTTGTAGTTGAACTGGCAGACAATTAAACTTCTTGGGTCGAAAATTTGATAGAAATCTACAAATTCGGTACTAAGACAAGCTTCTAAATATCAATCTTCTAGTTCAAAACGGTTTTGAATTATCAGGTTCACAGACAGATACATAATACCTCCCCACCATCACCACACACACAAAAAAAATGTATTTTTCGGAATTAAAGAGATTTGAAATATGAACAGATATTCGTCAAACTCGAATTGAAATTTTCAACCAATATCAATGCTTTTTCTTTATATACTTCATATATGGGATTTATTTTTTTAAAAGTCTCTCTTAAAATTTTATTAACTTTATTTAACATCAAATGCTTTCAAAGTTTATATTCGGCCATGTTTAAAGAGCACATATCCATCACTTTGCTTATCATATTCTTTGAATAATATTTTCACATACCATAAAGTAAGTTTGTGTAAAAATTTACTTATTTTTTGGCGATGTAGGTGCATTTTTACTCTTTTTACCTAACTTTTTTTGAAAATCAGTGAATTCAATCTGATACATAGAGATAAATAGAATGATATAGAGAATCTTTAGAGATATTTTTAAAAATGTCTAACTTTTTTTAAAGCCTTTTTATTTGTACATCTCGATAATAAAGAAATAATGTAAAAAAAAACTGCATTAATCTATTTTAA
Source organism: Argiope bruennichi (assembly GCF_947563725.1). Lineage (NCBI taxonomy): Eukaryota > Metazoa > Arthropoda > Arachnida > Araneae > Araneidae > Argiope > Argiope bruennichi. The sequence goes on from NC_079160.1 coordinate 38,121,301, forward strand.
AATTATATAGTATATTATGAATTTTATAAAACTCTTTGATAACACGTATTATTTGTTTACCATGCCGAACAGATGAAGAAATCATATATCATTGGAAGGTTAATAAACTGTAAATGCATTAATGCGAAAAATTTCCCATTCGAATATAGCCTTCTCGAAAATCTATTAAGAGGCATAATCAGCCTCTTAAAAGCCTCTAAGGCCTTCAAAATTGTACTCCTGGAGGAATAAGCGCAACTCGATATCAAATTATACTCCATTTATTCTGCAAAATTCTAGTCTACTCTCAACATCAGTCATATTTAGATGATATTACGTTGGCTGAAATTAACGAAATCATCTCGATACGAAGGTGTGGAGATATAAAACAATTACGGCGAGTGACACTAGTGATTTTCAAGCGCTAATGAATTGATAATCGGACGCATTAATAGGGATTTGATTACTTCGAGCTCGTTCTTAAAACAAAGGGGTTTGTTGTATCATTTGTTGCTGAACTTGCAGAAGACGCCATTTTTATTTTTTATGGAACGAGGAGAAAGAGGAACCAAAGCATATCTGATGTTTTCAGATTGTTTTTTCTGAAAAATATATTCCTGAAAAGAGCGGGTTTTACTTTATGGATTTATTTTAAGATAACAAAATTATAAAGTTAAACAGAAATTATAAATATTTATATTTTTACATAAAACACTGTTCTTCAAAAGGAAAGGCTTTATTTAGAATGGCAAAATTTGAATAACGAACAGGTAAATATAATAAAATTTAAATATTTAACTAAATAACTATAGAACTCAAAACATATCTGATGGTTTCTCATTTTAGCTTTTCCTGAAAAATATATTCATGAAAAGAGTGGGTTGTGCTTTATGAATTTTTTTTAAGATAACAAATTTATAAATTCAAGCAGAAATTATATATTTTTATATTTTTACACAAAACACTTTTCTTTAAAAGAAATGGAATTATTCAGAATGTTAAAATTTGGATAACAAACAGGTAAATACAACAAAATTTAAAATTTAATTTTTTAATCAAATAATTATGATGTTATTTTTGCAATCTAAAATTGTGATATTCAAATAAAAAGTACTAATCCTTGAAAATAAAAAAAAATATTTAAAAGTTGTTTAATATAGTTTATGCCCAATTTCCAATTAACACGAAATCTGAACAAATCATAAACAATTTCTTGTTCAAGACTTAATTCCCAAATAAGGATGTGTAAAAGTGATAGAAACAGGCATAATCATATTCAAATAACCTACAATATTTGTAATTGCATCTTTACGATAACATATTAACGAACCTGATACTAAAAGATACAATAATACATAACTCATTTAAGAAAAACAAATTTTGAAAGTAAAGCTCAAATTGATATTAAAATAAGTTTTATTATGATAACTCCTAAAACGCGCTCATTTTAGTGCAATATAAATAATTTTTATTTAAACATTTTTTTTTTTTTTACGTTTTAATGTTTTATTTATAACTAGCCGCCTTTGGCGACCAGCCGGTTCGCCAATCTTAATGTTCGTTAAAATTTTACTAATTAAATATTTTATGCAATTCCTACTTTAATAACCTCTTCATCAAAATATTTTAAAACTTCAAATTTTGATAGTCATATAATTCACTCATAATATTATAAAGGCCTTCAGTCATAACGTAATATGTATCTCTCTAATTTTCTGTTAGCTCCCATAGAATTTATGTTTTAAATTAAAGTGGAAAGGATTAATCTACAATTAATATAATAATATTTTTTACTGAAAAAAAAGAATTTTTTTATAATATGATTATTGAAAACAGAGTCACTGAGCATTTAAACTTTATGGGCACTAAAGAATATCTTTCTTAATTTATGTAATATCTCAAGAATTTGTCACCAAAATTTTCTCAGATTCATCATGAGCAGATCGATTAATTAACAATGTTTAGTTTTAAATGCATCAAACACTAAGAAAATAAACAGAATCGTTTCAAATAATCGATAGAAAACAGGTTAAAAAAACTACTTAAAAAACGATGTACTTAAAACTATAAGCATATACAAAATATATATAACTAACATAAATACAATTTAATTACAAAAGCTTACAACTAACCTAACAATAATTTAAATCTAGTCTGCATCCGTTAATAATAGTTGTCAACAATCAGAACACAATGCGCATGCGTGAATTTTCAACGCCAGTTATGGTAACGCAAATGCATGAATTTTTCTACGCCAGTTGGGGTAACGCTATGCAGATTAGAAATTTTTAATTTCTTTTATTCTGTTTTATTTTAATTCAAAAGTACTTCAGAATGAATCTGAAACATGGATTAATTAACAATGTTTAATCTTAAATGCATAAAACATTAAGAAAATAAACAGAATCGTTTGAAATAATCGGCCGAAAAATGTTAAGCCTAGCCTCGTCAGCGTGGGGAAAAAAACTGAAGACTTACTCATTTGGCGGTGGGAAAATGAAAAGATATTTTGGTAGGGAAGTTAGTTTTTAATTAATAATTAAAATTCTAATTAAAAATTCAAAAAAATGCACTCCAGGTGCACATTTCCGACCTCCAAGGTATACATGTTCCAAATTTGATAGCTGCGGGTCAAACGGTCTGGCCTGTAGAACGCCAACACACACACACATTAATCTTTATATAAGTATAGATTTATTATTATAAAAATTCTGGTATAATATAGTAATATATAATACTGTATAAAAATATATATAATTTTTCGAATTACTAGATATTTTTTTAATTAACGAATCCAAATGTAATTAAACTAGTTAGTTAACTAATAATTAATTAAAATATAAAGTTCACATTTTATTATCGAAATATTGTAACTTTGTGGCCAAAGATGAAAAACAAATCAACTCAGTATCAAAAAAAAAAAAACTAGAACAAAAATGAAGCGTTTTGTTGTCAACACATGAATGTATACCTATTAAATAATGGGTTATCCATCCGAATCTAGGGATTGGCCTTAATTGTATTGTATGAAAGAGAAAAAAAAATCCATCGCTTTTTCAATTACATCATTTTTTTTATATTTGCCAACATACCCGCACGACAAATGGCTGGTTCTGGGCGTATGACAACGGTTCTGATGTTACGCTTGTGCGCTTACAATAAAATAACAGAGAATTTCTTCCTTCAGATTACAGGCTTGAATGAGTAAAGCATTACAAAGCAAAGTATCAAATTGATTTCGTTTTTCTTTTTCACGTTATTCTGTCCTTTTTTTTCTCCGCCTCTTCTGTAGTTTTGTCGGAGTTATAAAATGGGGCAAACAGAATGAAACAACTGATGAATTTCGAAAACAATGAAGATACGTTGCGCTTACATAAATATTTAATAACAATAATTTTCTTCTCAGATTAAGTAACAGGTAATGAAAGCCAAAAGTAACAAAATAAATAAATGAATAATTCTTAAATGTGGCCATTTATTTTTTTACAATTATATTTTATTTCGTCTGTTTATGTTTAGATTTAAAAATAAATCGCCTTGATGTAATATAATTTCAGATAAAAAAAAACATTATTAAGAACTCAAGCGGTAATTTATTAATATTTATTCAAGAATCTTTATATCTCAATTAAAAGGATCTTCAATAAAATTAATGAAAGAATGAAAAAGTTAAATAACTTACTTCCTACTAATATTTTTATTCCTGCCTTCTTTAATATTTAGTATTTGGGACTAAATTTACCTTTTTTAATTTTAATGTGAAATTCCGTAAAATATTCCTCTTTATTTACATTTAGTTATATATCCCGCTCTCCAATGCTTTTCATTTAGTTTTATTTTGGCTTTTTTATTTATCTTTATTTAGATACTTCAAAGCATTTTGATGAATTATATTTTAATTTTAATTGAATATATCTTTTCTTAATTTGGTTTCAATAGTGTATTTTTATTTCTTAGTTTATTGTTTCACATTTGATATTTTGCTGGCTTTTTTATGAAATAAGATCTACAGCAGAAAAACTGTTGCTTTATTAGTCAGTTTTAAGAAAATGTTTTACCAACATTATTATTTTATTTTTATTTAAAAGCATACTTTAAATTATTGTAATTGCAAATTAACTAAAGAAACGTTTAAAATATTAATGATATTTTAAGTTTAAAGCTTCGTAAGTTTTTTTTTATTATAAAACATTTAAATCAAACTTTAAAGTACATGAAAGAATAGAAAAAATATACTTGCACAGTTTAGTTATTTTTATTTGTTGTTTAATAACAAGGGAAATATTTGGGGAATCATAACTGAAATAAAATATTGCTTTAATTTTAATAACAAACAGTTGTGCATTTTGACTTTGGTATTCCCCTCAGTAAATTTATAATCATTGCCTCATTAGTACTTCCAAACACCAATGCATTTAGACATTTTTTTTTTCTGTCTAACTTCAAAACATAATTAAAGTTTTCTCGGAAATTATTATGGCTCGGTTTTCTCTGGCTCAGTTACAGCAAATGATGTGATTATGAAATAAATCCTACAATAGGATTAACTTGCTTTGAGTACAAATCACCTGCCACGTGGTCATATTCTATTGTTGTTTGGTTTGCTCAGTGGTCAGGGGGACTAATACACAAGACATTAACGATCTGTAAATTTGCTGTTTGTAGCTATGCTGAGACTTTTATGAGCCCTCTATGGTAAACAACATCTTTATTAAGAAAAGAGGGAGAAGAAAATAAGGACCTCCATGAACGATACTCTAATAAGAGATAACAGAAACAAATGCGAATGGTAGTTAAACAGGTGTAAGGTAAACTAAGAGATCAACATAGTCAACTTAGTTGAAGGAAAAAATGTATATTTATTTGCAGTAAAAGAGAGAGGGGGAAAAGTGATATAGAATCCGAAGACAGCATTATCTTCTTATTCTAATGTACGTAACTATATTTGCTATTGCTTAAAAAACATATTAAATGATGGTGATAAAACAAATAACTTTATTTAGTTACTAAAAAAGTAATATTATGTACTAAAAAAGAAATATACAGCAGGTTATTTTCTAACGTGATAATAGGAAAATTATTTTAATTGATTAAAAAGGAAATGAAGATTAAGAGTTGTCTCTTAAAATTAATGTCTTATTCATGTGTTATCTGTTTTAGAACATGTTATTATTAATTCTTCCCTTTATATATAAACAATGAAACTGTAAAATAACATTTCATATATGTACAATTTCTTTTAGAACTTATAATTCATTCTTTGGAAATATCATTGACTTATTACATAACTATTTATTAAATAATTAGAAATATCATTGTTTATTATCTTATCTATATTTGTTTATAAGAAGTATGTTTTAATAATTTTGATAATAATCTATATTATATTAAGTAATATATATTAATATTATCATAAAACAATAATATATATATAAATAATAAAATAGCAATATTATCCGATATTATATCTAATTATAAATTATCCAATCCACTCACAAGTAAAATTTTATGCCAATCGGATGTCAGTTTATATGAATCTTGTGGCAAACTGAAAAGTGAATTCAACACTTGGACGTGCAAAATGTCTATCTTTTTCAATATTTTTAACAGTATCTTAACATTAGCATCTACTTTCGGTTCATTAAATGAAATCTTTTCAAAGTAAAGCTAACTTTTAAAGATTTGATTTGCACTTATTTCCTTTCCAGCCTCAAAGTCAAGAAATATGGGTATCTGAAGATTGTTTGCCTGAAACCTTTATAGAATTTAATTTTATGAAAAAACTAACACAGAAGTCCCCCCCCCCATGAAACATCGACATGTAAAGAAGAATCTCATTTCTTTAATTTAAACCAAGCAAAATAAAATATGCATTTCAGTAGCAACTGTTTTATTTTTTTATTTTGCTTGTAATATACGCTTTAGCAATTAAAAATTAAATTAAAGATTTAATTTAATGATTTATTCTTCTTCTATTTTAAATTGTATGAAATAACTCAGTGAATAATTATAATTTTTTAATAAATTTCATATAAAAGGAATAAAATTTTAAGGAAACGTTCATTCAAAACATTCAAAATTAATTAATTGTGTGTGAAGGGGGGGGGATGCGCTCGCGTGCGAGCGTGTGCGAAATTGAAAGCAAAATTCATTATGAAAATCTGAAAGTGAAACTTATTGTGACCTTCATTTTTCAATTTAACAATCACTCAAACACAATTAAGGAAGCACTGAGAGAATTTAATCAAATTTCAAGAGGAAAGAATTGAGCGATTGCGCTAAATGAACTAAAGCTGGTGGTTTATGTGTTACACCTATTTTGGATTTTTGTTATTCAATAAAAAAGAAATCAGTATTAAGAGATACAACACTTCTGCACACATCAAACTCAGCATAGACTGATCATTTAATTGACGCAAACTAACTCTAAAGTGTCATTCACTCTTTTATAACGTCAAATGATAGCTGGTATCTCCCACAGAGCTGAAGCTTGAATGTTTTCTGTTCATCCAATTCCCTTTTCATTCGTCTTTTAAAGATAAGGTAATGATCGTCAGATATGCTAATAATGCTAATTTGCATGCCTTGTAATTGCGCTGTGTCTAGTTAAGACGCAAATTATTTGAAACATATAATAACACTCGGAGATAAGTAAATTAAGTTACAACCTCCTCTTTTGTATGCCATTCAATTCTTATAGAATCCCCTGTAATGATGCCGGGAGAAATGACATCATAACTATTCGCTTTATCTCTAAGTGAATAAAAGTAACACAGAAAAAGAAACATCGTAACGAAATAGAGACGTCAAAATGAATCCCGATCACAGATCCAGTCACGCGACATTATTCGAATCTTATCATACTATTATTAATATTATTATTATTACTTTATATATTCCTTTTATCGGCTTTCCCTTCTTCACCCTCGAATCACGTTCAAAGAATAAGAAAATAAAAGGATGTTGAATTCTTTGGTGATCTTTTGTGGTGAATGCTGCATTCAAATATGGCGTCGAATGTCATAAATTAATTGGATCTGAAATCGTCTGCGTTTAGATCCTGCTGTCAGTTCACTGACAACGTTTCTTTTCAAATATCTCCCGCCTCTCCCCTCCCCCTTCCCTATAGGACAGATAAGAAACATGCGTGAGAATGGCATAAGAAAAAGGAAAATTATGTCCGTAAAGATCTAATAACTTTTATGAATCGTTTTGTATATCAAAAGCCATGGATAAAATGTCGGCTACTTTAAAGCGTATTTTCAAAGCTGAAAGTGACGTATCCTGTATTTTTTTCATAAAAATGTAGAAAAAAATTAAGCGTCTCAAATCGTATATAATCTACAGATATAATACTTTCCTATTATGGAAACAGTATAAGTGACACCTTTTTTTCCTATCCTATCATTGTTACTGAGTTTCTTTAATATTAATATTCAACATGCTTTCTGTAGAGAAGATGTTTCGATTTAAAACGTTTTTTTCTAGAATAATGTGTAAGAAAATGACTGTTTCATAGTTCTGTAATAATAATTAGCATTTAATCAATATTTTATTTTCGTAACTTTTTTAATTATAAATATTTCGGTATTTGTTGAAAATAATTATTTCACGGAAAATCAAATAAAATTTTTGTCAATTTTTCCGTATTATCAATATAGTTTAAATTATTTTCCTAAAATTATTTAGCAAATGTATTCAAAGGGATTTGAAAATTCCAGGCGCTTTTTATATGGATAAGAAATATTTGTTTCTTCAAGGTAGAGTGGTTTGTTCTTTAATAATTTTTCCAATTCACTTATTTAATATTAGCATTTAAAGAAGCAATATATCCTCGCCAATGCTTCCAAAAAAATAATAACAATGTGAAATTTCAATGAAAAATAAAAATGGAGGATTGGTAAATATCTCGTTATCCCTACTCCCACCATCATTTTCCGCTACAGCCTGAATAGAAAATTCCGTTTTAATCTGCCAATTTAGTGTCTCTCTTTCTCTTTTTTGTGAGTAAGTATATTACTAATTTAACAGTTTACTATCGGTTGATTTAACAATTTATAGCCAAAACATCAAGCTTTAATACAAGCTATTCTATTCAATTTTTATTTCGTTGCATTAATAAAAGATATCAGTAATAAAAGGAGACTCAAAATTGAAATATCAATTTAACTATTAAGACTGGATATAAGAAGTTGATATTCCGATCTACATGATAAAAATTCAAACAAACATTGAAGAAGTTTAGACGACATTTGTTTCCTTATTTACTTATTATCATCATATTATGCATCAAATTACATATTTCGGCATTTAAAAAATTTAGTCATAAGTCGCCTAAAACATATTAAATATATGCAAATATCTACTTCTTATTAATGCAAATCATTTTATCCTAAATATTAATTTAGATGGAAGATTTGTTTGAATTATTTTATCCAAAAATTTTCGAGATATGTACAGTGGATCTAGGAAAATCCAATATTTTTATTTGAATTTATCATTTGATATTCTAGTTATCATAATGCCGAAATATAGCTGTTAATCTAATTTATTTTTGGTTATTTTGAATCCAAAATTAAAATTTTTTTAAAAGGTTTTTATTCCTAAATAGTGTTTGTAAGGAAACTCTCCGCTACCGTCAATTGGTAATGCTTGCTGTTTAATGAAATAAAATTGTTTTCATTATTAATTGTTCTGGTTTTTTAAGTTCCTTACTTTTTGTCCAATGAATCTGTTTTATTTTATGCGGCAAACTATTCAACCAAAAACGACAAAAAAAAAATCTTATTTTTATTTTTAAAAAAAGTTTCAATATTTTAAATATAAATCGCATCATCCGTTTTTTTTTTTTTTTTTTTTTTTTTACATTTTCTTATATTTAAAATTCTGCATACTTTTTATTTATAAGAATGATTTGCTCAATGATTATTTTTCATTAATAAATAAGTAATGCTAATAAATTTAATTTCTGATTCTGTTAAATAATTAAAATCACTATATTAATAAATAATAATTTTTGAATCATTTGTTAAAAACTTTTACTGCATACACATTTGTATCATTTATTGAAAAATTATTGAAATATTTTTTACCATTCTTTTTTAACTTGCTTTCTCTTCCTGTATTCATTTTTAAGATTTAAAATTTTGTTTTAATTGTATTTTCGCTGTATTCCCACCAACTTCGCATCAGATCAGATCTATTGTATATAATTTTTACGAAATATCTTCCAACTGCTTAATGAATACTTTTAATCTTTAACATCAAAGAATTGGAACAGTCAACTAATTGCAAATTATTTTCAAAGAACATGAGAACTCACGACTACACATCAATCGCAATGCCTTATTGGGAACAAAACTATGCTTTGTTCATCACCATATAAGCGTCAAACTAAATTTTACGGAAGCTTCAAAATGGTGGATCCGAACAGTTTTAGCCCCAAATCTAATTTCGAATGGTACAATTATTCGGCCATTCGGAGAGTCATCATTGATTTACAGGTAGCTTTGCAGTACCATTCGGAAAGGTCACAGAAGCTGCGTTAGTCCTTAAATGCAATAATTACGAGTTCTTCTTCTAAAAAAGAAGGAATACCTTGTGTAATTATAAGGTTTAGATTACGAATTTCTCTTCAGTTTCTTCTTTGTATTTAGCGTTCAGATTTCAGGAACGAAGTATTCGGAAGTCAGACATTCTGACCTCGAGTCGTCATACCCGAAGGCTTCTTTAGGGGAATGAAATAGAATAATTCTTGCGGTACTTTTTCTGGTTTGCTTGTAATGAATGCTTTGGGATATGAATTTTTGTCGTTGAAAACTAGAATTAGTCGCCAATTTCGGTGTGGTTGTAACCTATTTCTGTAACGGTGAGTTGCGCTAATGAGTGATAGAAGCTTTGGAGTTGTGGGAAAATAATTTATTTCTAGATAGAATGTAAAAAAGACCAATGGTGTTACGAAAGTATACTGGGATGGATAAATCATTATTAAAGTTTTAACAAGGTTAGCTAATAATGACTAAAAATTGAAAAAAATGAGGCAAAATATTCTTTCCTTAAATGTTCTTTTATCATTCGGTTATATACAAATTATTCAAATTTCCGAGAAAAGTGTTCCACAACTTTGGATGGGTATGGGTGTATTATCATTTTGCAGGCCAGACGATTCGACTTAGAGTTCCAAACTTGATGCATATGTAATTTCGGGTTATGGGAATGTGCATTTTGGACGATTTCTTTGAAATTTTAATTAATTAAAAATTAAATGAACATTTGATTTTTTCTCCCAGTAACTACCGAAAATATTACAGTAAAAAAATATTTTTTATATCATTTAAAAAATATTTTAAGTCTTTTTAGTGGTACCTATTATTTGACCAAATAATTTTTCTATTAAAATTTTTTTTTAAATGTTTGAAGCCTTTTTCCTAGTAATATATTGGAAATAAAATAAAAATAAAATTTAATCTCCAAAAACATGTTAAGTGTATATGAGAAAAATTAGCTTTTATCAACATGTTTTTATATTACATTCACAATAGAACAAATTCAAAAATTAAATTAACTTTCACTGCAAACTAAATTTAAAAAACTCATTTTCAGCACGTTTGTAGGAATGAATAAGTATGACACACAATATTCGTTAGAAAAATAAATGTAACAAAGTGTTCGATAACCTTTGAAAATATCTATATTATTAATTCAATAATCATGTGTTACAGAAGAAACACGATTAATATATACAAGATATCCAATATAATCAGGTTCAGGAGATAATTTTTAAACTATTAGTAAAAAGTATAAACATTTGATACGAAAAATGGTCTAAATGGCGTAAAGATTTTTATATTTTATGTTGTTCAAATAAATTAATGCCTTGATGAATTACGAATTTTAAATTATTCTATAAACTTTCTATTCTATGAATCATATTTAATAAAATAGTCTTGAGACACTAATATTTCTAATTTAAAAAATTGAGCTTTAAAACTGACTGCGTTATAAGCATTTGAATATAATGAATTGAATATAATATAATTTGAATATAATGAATTGAATATAATATAATTTGAATATAATGAATTGAATACAATATAATTTGAATATATTATATTTTATAAAAATGCGCAATTTTAGACCTCTCCATTGACCGTTTTGAAAATTACATGGCAATCAGCGTCCAGAGTTTCACCAAGGCTGACTGGCTTGACATGATCAAATAGTTGATTGTCGAATATAAGATTAAAATATTCTTTTAATTTAAAAGTTAAAAGATTAAGAATATTTTATTGAATATGATTCTTATGATCGAAGTACAGTATAAAATTCAGATTTCATATTTTTTTCAACAGTATATTTATTGTCTGAAAGAGAATAAATAGCGTTATTTAAATTCTTTTGAACGTAAAACTGAATTTTATATTGAAGCAGAGACATTTTTACTGAATAATCCCGTGAGATACAGTAAAAATTATAAAAAGCACGACTTTATGAATTTAATATTGAATGTTTCCAATTTATGCGTTCATATTTTTAAAAAACATGTAAGATTTCAACAAAAGGTTTTTTTAATTAGTAGAAATTTACTCAAATCCGTTCCAAATTCAAATTCAAATTTTAAGAGAAATAATAATAAAAAAAATTAAGGAAATTCATTATATAATGTACAGAATGATAAAAGGTTTGCAAAATAGTATATGGCTATTAAAATTTTAAGTTTATAAATATTGTGTTAAAGGGGCCATTAAGACCAAATTACATAAAATACTTCAAAGAAAATTTTAGCAGGCATTAATCCTGGCGTATCATATGGTCACCAAAGGTAGCTAGTTTATAATAAAATCGAACTATCGAATGCGAATTAAATCCAAATGCGAAAAGATGTGGGAATCAATGAAATGAGGAAAAAATGATGATGCAAAGTATGGCACAGTACTAGATAACTTAACTAATGTTTAAATGCAATCATAAAATCCTCTATTTTCTATGAAATGAAAAAGCTCATCATGAGGAGATTTAGAAAGCAAATTACCCAAATTAGGGGAAGCATCTGATAAAAAATATTCAATGTTGTGAAGCAAACGTGGACACTACAAGAATATGTGAAACAGCATAACGCAGGATCAAGAGTGATAAATAAGTACATATAAATTATTTTAGATATAGTTTTCGATAGATGGCTATTATCTAGATAACGCAAATAAATCGATTAAAGCAGTTTTTTTAAACTAGTTCTCATCAAAAAGAATGTATAGTTAGTTCTAAGTTTTTAAAAGATTGCTGAAGATATATGGATGGATTTTTTTTATTTGGATTCAGTTATTTAAAAAGGAGTTATTGCAATATTCAAATATCTGTTCCTTCACATTTTATCCAGGAGTCTTATTTTTATTATACGTTTTTAGTTAATGTACAATTGTAATAATGAATTAAGTTTCCTCATATATTTTATAACTTTGAACGAGCAATTTTTGTATATTTATAAATTTATTTTGTGCATCTCGGAAGCGTCTCTAATAATTTGGATCCAATTTTATATTTAGGTAAGGTTTTGCTTTTTAAGTTTATCTATATAGGTGTCTTTCCTGAAAAAACGCGATATAACACACACACAAAAAAAATCATAATTAATAATTAGAATAAATATAAATATATTCAACTTCCGTTTCGAAGGAAGAGTGGGCAGTGCAGTATAGTGGTCAGAGCAACAAGAATGACACGCGTGTTGCGGGTCGTGTGTTCAAGTGGCGCTTTTTGATTTATTTTTTTACTTGTGCATTTATAGTTCATATTTTTGCTTTTTAAGTTTATTTATAGAGTTGTCTTTCCCGAAAGAATTCGATTTTACACAAAAAAGCAACATATATAACTATTAGATACTTTTTCTCCATGGTAAAACTCAATGAAAGTTCAGAAATATAAGCAATGACAGATAAACTGTTAAATGAATACTGTAATATAGCTGCTTGTTTCGAAACACATGTTAAACTAAGTGCATTCATGTTTCTTTTTCAATGACCAATTTACATGTAGCTAAGATTGAAAAATATTCATGTATAGTCAGTCATGTGATTCGCATCTAAATATTTTCTAAAAAACAAGAAAGGAAGGAAAAAAAGAAAAGAGCCCAGAGAAGCTCTGTTTTTCAAATATTAAAATATTAAAGAGAGGAGCATCTTTTATTTCACAAAAATTGCAATAATTTGGAAATTGGTATCCTTTTTCTTCATGTAAAAAACAAAACAAAATGAACTTAATATATAATTTTTTTTAGGAAGTCTGCCTTCTTATATTTTGGAAACCATTGATTTCGCATTCTAAAAAGCATCAAATTAAAGTAGTTTAACATTTTATTTATCGATCTTTTATTTACAATCATCTAGTATAATTGTAAATCAATAATTTAGCATTCACTCCTTAAAAGTGGAGCAAGCATGAAAAATGAACCTCTTAGCATTAGAATTCTTCAGTTAGCAGTAGTAAGGCCTTTGCTTTCAATAAAACGAACATAAAATTTGTGTTTGCCTCGTTCTTTATGGCAGAAGAACTTCCAGATGCTTCTGTTTTCTGATCTAGGTCAGAATGATAATTTTGATTTTATAACAGCATAAAGAGAGAAGAATTAATTGCACGCCTCATGAAAAACGATTTCCTCTGCTGATCCAGGGAGATTAAGAATATTATTTATTTTTTAATTCTTCATGGATGATCGCTTTCCTTCTTTCGGAAAACTTAATTGCTTTTTCGATCACATTTCTTTCTCAAAAATGCAGTTGTTGAGATTTCTTTATTAAGGTATTAAAAATGAAATCGTTACTTTCTGATGTTGTGGCATAAAAATATCTGTTCAAGAAATACAAATAAAAATAATTTTTTTTTTGGGGGGGGGGATTTCAAAATATATTTTATTTGCTTCAATAAAATGCATGCTTGGTTTTTATGTATTTAACGATCGTGAATGGAAAAGAAGTTTATGATATGAAATTATAATTTTTGAAATATAAAGCAGAATTTTACTACAAATGATAAAAAACAAAATAGTAAAATAACTCTTAAATTTCATTGCTAAAAATTTCTAGCATTTTTTATGAAAGTATTCATGATAACATTTTTTTTTCTCTCTTTTGTTTTTGTAATGAAACAAAGAGAATAAACATAAAAAACAATTATTAAAAACATTTAATACCCGTTTTAATTCTTAATAAATTCTCTATAAAAATTGTTTACAGATTTGATAAATAAATCATTGCTTAGTTTATTATTATATCTTTTTTTTTTTTTCCCCTCTAGAATGCTGTGAAAACAAAGATTCTTTTGTAAGCAAAGAAAAAAAATTCTCTAATATCAAAGAAAAATTTCTCTAGCAAAATTCAATAGTATCAAACTTTATTGCATCTTCCAAGATATATAAGTAAACTCGCAAGTAAATTTTTCCACTAAGCAATTTGTAAAAACGCCGAAATAGATTTTTAAAGCAAATATAGATATTTTGTTGTATTAGGTATTAGTAAAGTTATTTCACTTGGTATTATGGCAAAATTTAAGTATTTTAAAATATAAAATGCTTTTATATCCCTAATACACTTCAGGAGCCAAGTCATTAATTAAGTCAATGACTAATTAAGTTAATAATTAAAAACACATTATTAATAAAGGATAATAAAACGGATATAAGCATATGCATCTTTTAACCAATTTTATAAGTGACTGTTGCACATATAATTGGGTTTTTTTTTACTCCTGTATTATAAGCAAACTGCTTTAATAAATAATTTTAGTTTAAACAATTTAAATATATCCATATAAAATAATCTATTTTTTTTTTCTCTGTCTTATTTCACTAGAAAAATAATAAGACGAGACATATAAGTCACTTCTTGTAATTATTTGAAACAAAAAGAATCCATCTTTGACTCGTTAATATTTAAAAATTTCTAATTACTATTTTTAAGGGCAGTTTTGAAATCAACAGAACCGAAAAAATAAATTCAAGTAGCGATCATACATTTTGCATGAATATTTTTGTTATTTGATGTCATGTTGATGTGATCATTGGTAATTTTTTTTTTTTTCAAAACAATGTTTTAGGAATCGATAATACTCAACAATTTTAATTGTCGAATTCCTTATTTGAGTAAAAGCAATCATTTTTAGTTAAAATGACACCGTCTTGTTAAACCTAGGGTTAAGGAACCAGGTCAAGATCTCTTTTCAAAAAACGAAGAACATTCTCCCTCACATAAATTAACCCAAAACACAAGAATAGAAAATGAAAAGAAAAATGAAAAATAGAAGAACGCAGCAGGGAGGAGGAGAGAGAAAAAGATGAGCGACATTTGGAAAAGAATGCCGAAAGGGCACGCGACGAAAAACCCTCTCATTAAACACGCACGTGACCTGCTCGCGAGCCAATCGCTTAATGGTGATCGATACACGTGACCCGCATGCGCTACACGGATTGATACGAATGGGGGATGAAAAAGGGGGTAAGAATATATCTAAAAGTTTTTGAATGGAAGGATTTGGTAAGTGTATTACATTTGGCGGAAAGTCATAAAAGCCATAACATTGCGCAACAGAAATGACACAACTCTGCAAAGTTATGATTACCTTGCCAAGGTTAACCATGAAAACATAATGAAAGAAAAAGATTACTTAATAGGGAAGACTTCTGATCCTAGAGATGGAATGGGTTCTAGGTTTCCTGTGCAAAATATCTCTTGTTGGAAATTTTTTGTTGCAGGAAATAGAATGAGATAAGAAAAAATGATTCTCAGCCAATTATTTATTTATTTATTTATGAGAATAGAATAAAGATAAAAATTAAAATGACAGGGAGAAAAAACAAAATTTGCATTTTTCTTACCTTTAGATTTTTTTACGTACTTTTTTTTTTTTTTTTTTTGTAGGATTGTTTTTTTAGCTCTGTTATTAATAATTGATCTTAAACATAGCTTGATGAACTAAAACTATTACCTATTCATAAAAAAATTGGCATAGTAAACATCCAAAATAAAGATTATGATTTTAAAAAAACTGAAATGCTCATATCATGGAAATTTCATAGTATAATTATTTCAAAATCGCTGTTAAAACTGTGCAATTGACATTGAAATGATAAGACCTCTTATTACAGTGTAGAAAAAGTATCTTCTCAGAATTGAGATAATAATTCTTTGCCTGTTTCTCTGAGAATACGTAAAATATAACATCGACTATTCGTGATGAATGAAACGATAGACATTTTGGAAAATCGGAAAATCGGCTCATAACTAAACTTTTGGTTTTCCAAAATTCTTATTTGAAATAATAAAAGTTAATTTTGTTTAGTTCATATTAACGTCGCATTTTGAAACAACTCTATGACTAGTATCTCCCATTCCAAGCTTTCACACTACGCCAGTGAGTTTGAATAATAAAAATAAGTTTGCAAACATTGTAGCTTATTATGATTTTAATAAACTCGAAATTCAAATAACGAGAATTTTGAGAATATTTTTGATTTCCGTTGTTTTTCAGTAATTCTTTAAAAATATTTTTCCTAGCTTTAAAAAAAAACAATTATTGAAACTGCATGTAATATGTTCGCATCATAATAGAAATGCTTCAAAATTAAAACTATTTTTATTTATTTATTTCTCTCTAAATACATTCTAGAATTATAGAATGACCATTTCACGATTACAATCATTAATAATAATCTACATACTGAAAATCGCTTTCAATGCCTGTGTTGATGTCTTCAAAAAAAAAAAGAAATGCCTTTAAAAAATGTATGGCACAGTAGACTCTTTTTGATTAACTAGATTAACAGAAGTCTCGTTGGATAATGGCTCGGGTGATTGAGATTTAAAATATCACTGAATAAATTAATATTAATCGCAACAAGACAACAGATATTGATGAAATATTCCCTGCCTTCACTGATATTTGAATGCTATTAATTGCCCCTAAAATTAAGAAAAATAACTCAAAAATCCCAAAAATTTAAAAATCTGTAATACATATCACCTATTTATATAGTAGAATGAGAAAAATGCATCTTCATATAATTTTAAAATTTTACTTAATTTAATAAAAGTTATTGCGAATGAAATGAAACACTTTTAATGCTTAAATTCCTTAAGCATGAAGTTCAGTTAATGTTTATTCGACACACACACACACACACACACACACACACACACACACACACACACACACACACACACACACACACACACACACACGAGAGAGAGAGAGAGAGAGAAAGGTACACGTTTAATACATTATACATACGTTCACATACATAGTTTAGTTAATCAGTTTAAATATTAGCTAGCTAATTTTAACCAATTAAAACTAAAAGAATTAAAGTATACTAATAACTACATAAAATTAAGAATTGCATATCAAAGTGTTTTAAAGCAATGAATATTATATAGATTACAAATTAAATAGAAAGGCACTTAGATTAAAGAAGAAAATTTGTCACGATAAGAATTTGGCGCTCATTTGTGCTAATATTAACTATATATTCTCAAAGTTTCGATTGATGGAACATTGTTAGCTTTATCTTTGCTGATAATAACTGGCATATAGACAATGTATGACATTAGTTAATGTATTAATATCAGTGTTGAAATGATACTCTAACAGAATGATGTTTCTGGAAAAACGATGGTGACTCTAATTATTGTTATCAGCATGTGACTAATAATTCGTTTTCGGAGAATGTTGAAAATAATAAATAAGATGAGTGAAATTTGCTTCTCAAAAATGTATTACAAAGGAACTCGTCTTAATTCCTCTGCTCAGAAGACCATTACAAAAATTATTATGTATATGTATATAATAGTATAGCACTCTAATAAACATAGGTATAATTTTCAATTTAATGCAAATTTAATCTATATCTTGTTTCATTTATTCAACAGAACGAAACGAAAAATACATGAAATGTCTTTTAAAACAGATGTAAATGGATGCCAATAATATTTAGCTCTGCCATTTTATTACAAAATTCTTTAACAGTGCAGTCGTCATCCAGTATGTGCTTTATACCTACTGAATGTTGACCGAAGTGATTGAGTCTTAATAAGCCAACAATGTTAGCATAAACAGAACTTATTCATGATGAGCGCAAGTGCGGTTGAGTGCATCTGCCATACAATCGGCAGGAATGGCAGCTATTGCTCTTATTAGATGCTTGCAACCTTCATTTCAATTTCCAATTAGATAAGAAATGGAAATATCTTACTGAGCTTAACAATATATTTATGAACTTCCCCACATAAATATTTACGACCACAACACGGGACAAAGTGTTAAGCAACAACCCCTCATGACCTGCCATAAAAATGGAAGGGGGGAGGAGGAGAGGGGAGCACTCCCCTTCGGTCGCTCGTTCACGTTTTTCCCTTGCTCTCCTATATCATTACAGCTTTCGTCTTCTGTCATTTCACCCTGGGCCTCCCTCAAGCCACGAGAGCTATGAAGTAATAAATAAAGAAAACTCGGAATATAAATTCCTCCAAATCGCTTTTCTTAAAGCGATTAATCATTGCCGTGTCGAACGGAAGTGTCACTCAGAGAGACACCAACGACAGTCCACTGGCGTTTCTCGGAAAAGAACTTGTATAAATATCGTCGGTATTTTAATCGATGTTTAGCGAAGGGGTTTGGGACAATTTCAATCCAAGGCTGGAATGCGAATGGATTTTTAATTGTTGTTTTTGAGGAGGATCGGGACCATTTTTCTCATTATCGCGTCATTATGTGAGATGTTGTGGTATTTGATTGAGAAATGGGATGGTAATTAAAGGGTTGTATTTTATCATTGTTGTCAATCATGCTATAATTGCTTATATAGATACAATAACACGAGTGCGGTTGACATTAGTTTTCCCATCTCTTTATTGCAGTGATCATTTCAAATAGAAACAATTTATAGTTTTGATTAGTTAGTTGTACAGTGATTAGAAAAGAGTTCAGAGTTAGAAATTCCCAGCGTATAAAGATGTGAGACTTGTCAGATATTTACAGATAATTAAACTACTTGTCTTAGCCCAAATAAATACATGCAGTTAATCAATAACTGGATGGTTAAATTTAGAAACATAGAACATATTCGGTATGATAGGATTTTAAATACAAACTTTTCAGAGCAATGCTAACTTCTAAATATTTTATTTGCACTCATTTCTTTCCCACCTCCAAAATCAAGAAATATGGATACCTGAAGATTCTTTACCTGGAATCGTTAGGAAATAAATTTTTATGAGAAAAGAACAGGGGGGAAAAAAAAACTCCATGAAACATCGACATGGTGTAAGAGATATATAAAGAAATCTCATTTCTTTAATTTAAAAAAAAAAAGCAAAATAAAAAAATATATTTCAGTAGCGAATATTTTTTTTTTATTCTCATTGTAAATACACTTTAGTGGTTAAAAATTTAAATTAATAATTTAATTCTTTTTCTATCTTCTTAAATTGTGCAAAATAATTCGGTAGATAATTTTAATAAATTTCAAACAAAAGGAATAAAAATTTAAGGAAAAGTTCATTAAAAATTGATTAATTGATTGATTTTAATAGTGTGTGTGTGTGTGTGTGTGTGTGTGTGTGTGTGTGTGTGTGTGTGTGTGTGTGTGTGTGTGTGTGTGTGTGTGTGTGTGTGTGTGTGTGTGTGTGTGTGTGTGTGTGTGTGTGTGTGTGTGTCATTAATAATATTCTCGTACAATGTATATTTTTTTTAAATTTTCTCAAAGAAGAGAAGTTTTTAATAATTTGATTTCTAAATTAAGGGCAGTAAGCTGCCTATCTCATTGGTTTTTATTCATATTAATAACATGTATGAAAGAAATTAATCAGTAGGTCAATCCAGAGTAACAGGATTTATTATGAAAGAAAATACTTGATGAGCAAGAGATTTTAAATCATTCATAGATCATTCTATCATTAATAATAAAAGTGCCTTTAAGAAAAAAAAAAAGACATATTTTGCCCTCAACCTGAGTTTTAGAATTCCTGTTGGTATTGTTAAAGTAAAGATACCACCAACTTGCTCAGTGTCAAGGCAATATTAGTTATTGTCAACAATAATAGTAATTTAACCGAACCCGTAAAGAATTATTTTTAGATTCCTCAAGCGTGGAAGATAAATTTATGATACTCTTCTAGATATAACTTTTTACACTAACATACACATTATCATTATGCTACAACATAGCAGTATAATTTGCTTAAACTCAAATGCATTTTTCATAATGTATGAGTGACCCATGGAGAATGTTTGAGTAACAGATCAATACATCTACTAATTTTTTTTTCTTCCATAAACAATATAATTTACATAAACACAAAAGTGTAATAAATGTTACGAAACAGCCTGTAAAGGCATTATTTCTGTGAATAAAGATTTAAACCATCATTCACACCCGATTTGCATGTTGCTGTTGCGTTAGATTCTGATTAAGATCGATATAATGTGAAGAAGATTCTGTTTTTTAATCGCTGTAAATGCTCACGTACAAGGCACATTTATCGATTACATCATGCTAGAGCGATAAAAGTAATCGATAACCACCACGGTCAACCCGAAGTGTAACAGTGCTCGGGGCTCCTATTCCTAAAACAGGACCTCTTCTGTGCAAATGGCAAAGCCGCCAAAATTGCCCCCTCTTGTGAAAGCTCAGTCAGAAACCACGTCCATTATTCGTTAATCAGAAGTCTTCTTTTTCTTCTCTAATTTGAGGGACATTTATTCTGATCGCACGCTCTCCATGGCGGCGTCCGCTTGTCGAGCGAGGAAGGAAATGGTTTAATGTTGGGTTGGAATAAAAAAAAGAGTAGTAAGCATGCTTAAATTTGTAGTTGAAGTATTACTTTAATTGTTGTCTTAATAAAAATGACAGTTGAGTTTTCATCCGTTCCACCCATCTAAAAGGCTGCAGCTAAATTTTACGAGTTTCATTGAGTACTATGCTGTTTTAATTTTTGTTCCGTTTGGACACCACAAGTATTTCCACTGAAATGATTAGCCGCAGTAATCAAATTACCTTAGATCGAGAAGATCTAAGATAATCGATTTAGATAATATAACCTAATTGTACTAGTAGTAAGGAATACGATTAGGGTTTTTCTAAGAAAAGTAAAATCAAAACTAGGAAAAACAAAGGAGCCTTTGTTTCAGCAATTGAAATTTTCTTGATGAGTCAGTTAAAAAAGCAGAAAAACAAACAGTGAATGAAGATATTAATCGGAGCAAAAAAGAATGGTTTTATTTTAAAATATTTTATCTCTTACGAGTGAAGCTAAAATAACTTTATAAAACCAATCTCAAAAATTTTATGTAAATACTTTAAAAAATCTTAGGTCCTGAATAAAGGAGGGAAAAGGATTAGTACTTTGTAGATGTCTTTGCAAATATAACTTAGAATTCATCAACTTATTTCTGAAGGTCAGAAGATGCTTTATAGAAGTTCTTTCCAAATTACAATATAATATAATATAAATAATTTTTGACGATATTTTATGAGCGCTGCTTGCACATCTCTCTCTCTCTCTCTCTCTCTCTGTGTGTGTGTGTGTGTGTGTGTGTGTGTGTAGTTCTATATCAATTCCTCTGATAACAACAATAATTGATCCTCAAAATCAGGAAACAAAAATGCATACATCACTTATTTTATTTCTCTGAAATAAGATGTAGTGCATATTTCTTAAAGCAAGTTAGAAATAAACTCATTTTAACAACTTACCCATTCTACGCCGAATTTTCAAAAATGCATATTTTATAATTCAAGTTGTTGACTAGCGAGTCCATAAATTTTCTTTTGGTAATTGAATTTCTAAAAAATATTTAAGAAAATGAGGTTTAGATATTGATCAAATCAATACTACAAACTCAATATAACAATATGAAAGAAAAAAAAAGCATCAAAAACCAGAAAAGAACTTTTGACGCTACTTGTAAAGTTCATTGAATAAAAGTCATCGATTATTGCCTTATTCAAGTTTCAATACTGACGATGAATTTATGAGCTTCCTACTATGGTATAAACAAACTATTAAGTGTTATTTATTTCTGTTATGTTCTCAAATTGAAGAAAATTTAGGAAATGATTTTAAAAACAGATGAATAAAGATTAAATTAGTATCATAGTTTAAAAATGCTTTATGACTTAACTGAAGGTTCTTCAATTATATATCAGTGTATTAGTCGGTTAAATTTCAGTACCATACAATTTTTGTATTCGAGAACTCTTGAACAAACAATTATTCGTCAGAGTAATATAAATTTTAATTGCCATGTATTTTAATATAAGCAAGCACACATATTATATAATCTTCTTCAACTAAGATAAAAGTTTGTTTATTTACTTAAAAAAATGTTTTTAACGTAATCGCTAATTGAATTTAATAATTTCAGTTAAAAATATAATAAATGATTTAAGGTTACAATTGCCATTTGTAGAATTTTGGCAAAACTAACAGTTTAATATTTGTAAAAATCAGCCATCGCAGATCATTTTAATTTGGCCTTTGGGTAGCGTTTGTAAACTAGTTAGTAATATATGAAAGCCCAGTTTTAAAGCTAAAAAGACACAAGTCACATAAATCTAACCTGTTTTTAAATAAAATGGACGATATATGAGACGGCACCCCTTTCTCAGTACTTCCACTCCACACTAGCAGGTTGAGATTAGCATTTGATTTCCTGAATTTATCGATTATATATTCTTAATTAGGAATTTGTGAAATAATCACTATGGGGCGACAATAAAGTAATTACAATTAACAACTATTAAATTATTTAATATACATTAATGAACCATTTATACATTTCTCATTTAAACGCCGTTTATATTTCTTTGTTTGTTCCCAATATTGCTTCCTTTTTAATATATACAAAGATAAAATATTTCGTTGATATGACGCAAAGCTTCAATTATAGCGCGCTTCTTGCTTTTTTAAAATATGCAAATTTTCTGTCTTTTTCTATATTTTTCCGTTTATTGAAGGAGGGACATTTTCCTTATAACATAAGCGTCATTCATAACTGATGAATGAAGTTCAATAACTGAACTTCATTCAACCTGATTCTAACTGAAACGACCAAGAAGAAGAATGCGAAGAAAGTATTCTTCTTAATATCTCAATGAAAAAAAAAGTTAAAACATTTTGTTTTTCAAAATACGACTGAAAAAAAAAACATTCAGTGAACTTGATTCATCCCATAACAATGTACTTATTCTCAAGGCTAATCAAAATTCAGGCTAAATTCATTTTTTTTAATTAAATGCCTATCTACATGCATATAAATAATATAAAACAACATGTCTATTATTATTACTCAAGAAAGTCAATAAAGACAAAAATATTTTTTCCTTTTATGATAAATAATTACTTTTTTAAATTTAATTATTTTATCAATACTATGTAACAACAGCTAGAATTATAGACTTTAAAACTTATTAATTTTAAATGGATTCGCATTAGTGACATTAAATCTGTATACATAAAGTTGTGTATTAAATTCTTTATTAAGCATTTCATTTTTACGCCATTTCACATCATTCCATTGAAAAGTGATTTACTATGTATTTAATTTTAAATTCATGATATTAAAATAAAAATTCCAGCTAGAAAAGATACGACTGATAGCATTATTCTTATTAATAGTTGTAAGGAAATCGTGACCTTAGCATACAAATATATGGCAAAACGGATGAAATAAGATTATACTCAATCTTAATGAAATGGCATTTCATGGTTGTCCAAGCAATAATAAGAGTAGCACAAAGACGCTTGAATTTTACCTCCAACGAAGTCCACTAAGCATACTCAAAGATTATTAGTTTTACTCGTTTGTTTCTTGTTTCAGATAACTTCATTACATGTTTTTAATATTGATCATTTTTCCTAATTGCCGAGAAAGGCACAAAATTACGAATGTCAGATATGATACGCTAATTAGGTTGCTATAGAGGCTAATGGTTGAATCAAAATAAGAATCATGGCAAATTAGGATGCCTCAAAATTGCTAGCTCAAGTCAGAAGTGAAAAGCAAAAGGGACTTTTTTCTTGCCGGCAGGCACAATTTTTCTCGCTGTATTGATATTCAATTACACCGTGTCGGATGAAGGGTTATTTATGTATCGATTTATATTTGATTGCAATTATTTTAGAATCCAATTTATATATATATATATAGGCTTAAGATGGAATGCAATGATTATACACTAACTAGGCGATTTATTATTTTACCAAACATCTAATTAAGTCTCAATTTTAGTTTGTTATGATAGTTAAACTCTCGTAAACACTGCTTATACATTAAATGTTCAAATGCGCGTAAAATTATATTTTTATGTTATGGCGAAAAAAAAGGTTCTTGTGTTAAAGCGGAATGGAATTATATTTCAAGTATATCTTGTCATAAACCAGAATTTTCTGGACATATTATGTGTAGAATTATATAATCAATTTTAATGGAGAACGTGTCACTTTATGCAATTTCTTGATGCTTCTAATAAATAAATGAAAAAGAAATAAATTTAATAAAAACAGTGGTATAGTTTTAAAAAACTCATTTTTACCAATGTGCTAAAATTTAAAATTTCATTCTTTTTCGAGTTTTTCTTCAGTCCTTTATTTATAATAAATATAATAAATATTATGGAATTTTTAAATCAATTTTTCTCAAAGTAGCTACCAGATGGTATCACTAGTACGAAATCAAAATTTCATTAAATTAATCAATGATAAAATAATTTGATTCTCGAAATATATTAATACAGCGCTTCCTCATCCAGAATACTTAAATTACACATTTTTAAAACTATAACACATCAAAATGAGCAAAATGGATTACAAAATTCCATCTTTATTAACGTGAAATAAATCAAAATTAAACAATTGTGTATAAAAGTTACAGGCATAACATATATAGAAATGTTGAAATTAAAAGGAATTGATAAATTTCAAATAATTTAAGATTTGAAAAAGGAATTAATATATCAAGAAAAATTAATTAACGTTGTTTCATAAAAGAAAAAAAAATATTTTGCAAAAGTTTTATAAATTGATTTTAATTTATATGATTTTAAAATCTTTAATTTCGATCAAAATATCCTTATATGATATTATGACACATAAAATTAGGATTTTATAGTTAAAATCCTAATTTTAATTTTTAATTAAAATTAAATTAATTTCCATTAATTTTTAAATTGCTATAAGAAAAGTTGCAATGTAAAACAAATTATAATATAAGCAAAAAAAAAAAAAAAAAAAAGAAAAAAAAAAAAGATATTAATTTTTACAAATACATTCGATTAAAATGAGGTTTAAAAAGTTAAGGAAAAAATACATTTTTGTAGAAATATGAAATTTCTCGATTAAACTATTTTGCTTACATAATGTTCAAACATATTTTAATATTTAAATAGATTTATCTCTGAAGTACTCTAATAATCTATTAATTCAATAACATTAAAATCGCTGACATGTTCTCATTTTTATGCAAACTGTCAAATAAAAAATTTACAAGGTACGAAAAAAAAATCAGTCAATTTTTATCTTATTTATTTTTTTTATCTTAACTGAAGATAATAAGATTCGTTTTCAGATATCACATTTCTGGAATTGAAAATTCTTCTAAACTGGAACGATTTGACAAAATATTTTCTATGTCATTCAGATAACCAATATATTTTTTTTTTCTTAGTTGAAGATTATAATCTTTAAAAGAAGATGTAAGATTTAATGACATCTTCAAAGTTCAGATAATAGATAACATTCTAGTATTGGGAAAATGGGGAGAATTCAGACCGTTATTTCTTTTTCTCTATTGTATCATCATTAAATCTGTAGTCATTTTGACATCAAATGAAAAGAGATTGAAAAATTTTTATCTTCAAGATTTTTATTAGATATTATTATCTTCCTTTCAAAGTTATCACTGTAACAAATCAGGGAAGGTATGAAGAGTATATCAAGTCGTTATACACTGAAGAGGAACGAATTCTTTTTGGTCCACTAAGTTTTTTTATGCAATTAAATTAATGCTACCATTTCCTTTTCTTTTTTTTCTTTTGTTAGAATAATACCAACTACAGTTTTAAAAACACACATTAATTTTTTTAAATCTTATAGCAGTATTGCAGGATTTCTAAATTTTGCATACGATAAATATTGGTTCCAAACACTGATGATGTATTATTAAATAATTTGTTCCCTATAGTTTTATTAAATATTTACTTGAGATAGGCAATGACCTAACAGAGCAAATTTATCCAATCAAACAAGGTTAAAATAATTGTTAACATTTATTCCGATGCTTCTTCAGTAGAAATTAAGTTTACGGTTCAATGGCACAAAAGTCATGTTTTGACTACATCATGACTAAAAATTAAATTTCCAATTGTTTGATATAATATTAAGCTAACATAAGCAAAAAAAAATGTATTCCAATACAATCAGATAATATGCATAATTCCTTGACTAAACAAACATTTGCAAGGAAAAAAAGGGATTGAATCAACTTTCCTGGAAGAATGGAACGAAATATAACTGTCAGGACAATATAAATGATGTTGATTGGAAATGTTGATGAAAAGGGTGAAGTCTTAAATACCATAATCACCTGAGTGTATGGGATATTATCAATTTATTAATGCCCGCAGAAAATATCTAAAGTTGTCGGAAACAAATAAGAAATAAAAGAAATTTCAATAGGAAAAAAAGACATTATGTAAGAATGCGAGAAAAAATGGATACATACTTATATATACACTGTGAGAATCCCTCATATCTAATACGCAAACTTTATAGTTTTTTGTTGTTGTTGTTGTTATTTTCAATTGATCAAAAAATTTTAATTGTTGGGCGGTAAGCATAACTGCCGAAAATTTATGAAATGTTTTGATATTGCTCTGTATTTGCTACTTAGATTAAAAACTGCCATAAAAGCATTTCTTAAGATCTACACAAGAAAAATTATTTCTGAAAATACTAATACAGTTTAGCAGTTAGTCTGTTTGTTCATTTCCATCCATCCCAATATGGGCCGATTTCGAAAAATAAATAAATAAATCTTTTAAATTCAAGATCATCAGGATCAATTCAGTCAACGTCATATATATCTGTAAAATCGAGGATTGATCATACTGTTCTAAAGATTTTTTTTAAACAATTGATGCTATAACATGACATCCCAATGTATTTTTTAATTAAATAATTCCATAAAACTGCGGAATCAGGATTGAACTGTTTAACTTTTTTTTAATTTTAATTATTGTTTAACATTTGTGCTTTGAGATAATTTATTTTCAAAGTCTAGGTTAACGAGGGAACATTTCTCCAAATTATAATGGAAACAGTATGGTGAGAACTCCCCCAACTTTTTTATCAAACGATATCACAGGAAGTTGACCCCTATCTTCTCATAATCATTCCTTCATTTTTCTAATCTTAGCTCGGTCAAAGAATAATAAGCAAACGATTGCTTTCCCACACATCAGCTAATTACGTTCAGACGATATTTTCTTCTGTGGACGGTAGGGGCTTGATGAAGTGAAAAGTCGTGTGAACAGTTTTGTTGAAGAGAATTTCATGACACGAGTAACGCCAGGTGGTGGTGTGTTGCGCCAACTTCCGGTGTCGTGATCGTTTGTAAGGAAAGCACGCACGACACCACAGAATTACTCTATTGAGAATGAAATTCTTATTTTTTTTAATGGACTGAGGCATACTTGGGACACGGTAGTAAGAGAATTTTATAGCTGGATTTTATAACTATGTTGCTAATTTTGGTTCAAACGAGTTTAAAATTAGCTGTACGTTAATATAAAATTCTAAAAAAAAAACTAATCTTCTATCCATTAGCTTTAAAAGAAATTAAAGAAACTATAAAAATCTTCTTGCTGCTAAAGGTAATAAATGTTGTTTCGGTCTACCGAAAGTACCTCAATGACTATATTTGAACAATAAGATAGATTTTTTTTTCTAAGCGTCAGTGTATTTTAATTCTCTAATTATAATATGTGATAGCTTCCTTGTCTAATCAAATTCCGTTATACCATAATCCAATGCATAACAAATTTATCTAATATTCTTTATTAATCGAAAATAATATCCAGTTTCTATTAAATTATAATTTTAATAATAAAACCCCAAAATTTGATCATTCTAACATAAAGAGTCATTGACGTAATAATTTGTTAATCAACTGTTAATCCTGTTAAAATTAATCCGAGGCCTAAGTAGAACTAAAAGTTCAAAATTAAAAAAACTATCTCTGGAAAATTCAGAGCATCACATGGCTGTATTTCGTCGCATGAATCGAGTTTTATAGAAAATAAAAAGTTTATTATATTACATATATTTTAGAATAATTTACATTCATATTATTCATTAAAATATTTATGAGCATTTTATATTTTATATGTACTGAAATACAAGAAATTTCTCGATTTCACCCCTCTGCCC
The DNA here is from genome assembly GCF_947563725.1 of Argiope bruennichi. Taxonomy (NCBI): domain Eukaryota; kingdom Metazoa; phylum Arthropoda; class Arachnida; order Araneae; family Araneidae; genus Argiope; species Argiope bruennichi. Next base: position 38,149,752 of record NC_079160.1, read on the forward strand.
AGTTTTAAATTATTTTTGTTATTCTTGAAATTTGAAAATAACCCTTAATGTTTTGTTTTTTTCCATTAATTTATATTATTTTATTTTACAACTTTTTTTTTGGCATCATAAACATTTTAACTTTTTCTTCAGCCCTATAGAATTTTAAAAAAATATTTGTGTAATACAGGTAAGTTCTTCACAAACGAAGTGTCTCTTAACTTGCATTATTTCAAAACATTGTCTTAATTATATATTTAACACAAGTTAATTATAATGATCTGAAGTAAATAATAACTAAGAGAAAATGTCTTATCAAAAAGCTTTCGCTATAAATTTTTCTGAGAGTTAATTAAATGTATTAATATACATATATCGTACTAAATAATTAAAAATAATAATAATAAATATAAAGAAGTTTTAAAATTAGTCATTAAAACATAGTAATTTAACTTATTCAATCTATTATCACAACTGTCTTAAATATCAGACAATTGTACATAATCATGTAGATATATTATCGATAATGTGTTAGTCATTTTGACAATAAATTTAAAATATATAGAGGATAAAGTTTTTGATTCGTGCGCTTCATTTACACAACTAAGTGTTCCTTTAAATAGATGTCAAATTTACTTCCAAATCAATAATCAAAAACTGCAAATAAGAACATAGATATCAATGATATCATTTTTCCAATAACATGCCAAATTTTTACGAATGAATAAAATATATATATATATATACTCAAATTAATTAAATTTATATTTTCAAATCCACGGTGACCAATCCTTTATATAAACCATCACAAAAACAGGAAATGAGTTATAATTCATGGTTTAGTTCCGTCAAGAAGAATCCACATGAATCATCTTATAATTTTTTAAAAAATTTATATATAAACCTTAAAATATTTTTTGCTTCATGGATTTAGCTTGCTATCTTACGGATTTCTGAAAGCGAACTATCCTTTTGTAGCAACATTCCATAGAAATCATATAAGACAGAAAATATCCTGTGACCTTTGGAAGAGCGCTTTAAGAAAATACTTCATCCATAACCGAATCCTCGGTGACAAGAACACTCGAGAAAGAAACATCGACTTGACAAAAAAAATAGAACAAAAGGCATTACAATTGATCTGAGTAGCGATGAAAAATGACACTCTCCCCCAAAATATCAATTTCCAAGAATAGGGAAAGGGAAAAAAGAAAAAAAAAAAAAATATTAAAAGAAACTATCGGGAAAAGAAGACAGAGTGAAAAAAAAAGTCTTTATTCAACATCTGTAGCAATGTAACCGAAAATTTTGAATGAAAAGCTCGGTATAAAAAGAAGGGAGGAAAGAGGAGGGGAGAGAAGTTCACGGTTCAAAAAAGCGTTAAAATTTTCCATTTTTCAAAAAGTACGCCACAATACCTGCCCACTTCACTGTCGGGGGAAGGGGGACGGAGAATGGTAGGTCTATTTTTTTTCCCTTCTGCGAGGGAAATATCCAGTTCTTGGAAGCTGAGAAGCATCAGGTGTTTATGTTTATACAGAATTTTTTTACGTGTCTATTCGGTTATTGGGTATTATTATCTGTACGGAATTCATGTTAAATATAAACAAAAAAATGTCATTTACATGTAATAAATATGACAAAAACAGGTGGTTGTGGGGAAAATTAAATAATTAATATTTGGTCTTTGAGTTTCTAGTATTTCAAACGTATAATTGTTGAATCTCTTAAAGCCAAATGAAATTAAAGTTAATTTTTATTAAGATAAAGCAGGCTGTGTTAACAAAAAAATGAAGAAACGCCATTAAGTGAAATTACATTATACATGGATAAACTTATTCATCACAATGTGCTAAAGGAATAAATCATCATTATCAGAGGATTCAAATTTTGCCTATCATAAGAGAAATGTTATATTGTATTAGTCCATTTATAAAAAGAAATAAAAGTTAGGATTCTATTTGTACTGTCTATAATGTGAAATGACATCACTTTTCTTAAGACACAGAAATAAAATGTAAGGAATTTTGATATCTTGAACTAGTTTATGCATCTGACAATTTAAACGGAAGAATGACATTCCACTCCAATTTTTTTTGAAGAGATATTGTGGTTTTATTTTTTTATTAATGAATCAAATCGTTTAATGCAAAACTTATGAATAAAATTATTTTGGAAAAATGTGATACCTTATTCTTCAAGAAACAGATGAATTATCCCAAAGTGTTAATTTTTTAAAAATAAAACAGTTATGTTTTTTTTTTTTTTAACAAATGAAGGGGAAGAAATTGTTTGAATGTCATTTATCAATTTATTTTTTAAAAGAAATCGTAAATACATCGATTTAAAACTGAATATAAGAAACAGTAAGCTATTATTTATTAGAAATTAATGAAAATTTTATAAGCTTTTTCGGAATGATTAAAATCTAAAGGCAGAATTTGTATTAGCTTAGATTTGTCTTTCATTAAAGGATATTATAAAATATATTTTACTTTGCAAAAACATTTTTTACTAGCGTAGAAAATAATTAATAAGTTATAGTAAAAAGTTAGAAAGAATAAATAAAAGTAGTATGTGCAGCATAATATAGAAAATAACTTTAATAGGGAATGCATTATCTAATTAAAAAAGACGGTAATTGCAAAACTGAATCATAAATAAAGTAAAAGTAAAATGAAATCATAAAATGACTTAACTCTGCAAAAGTAATAATAAGAATTTTACAGTAAGAGAATCAAGATTCAGTGATAGCATTGAATTATTATTAAACTTCATGATAGCATTTTTTAAATAAATTTATATGATTTAAAACAAAATTATGAAACGATTGACTTTCGTAAAGACATATTTTTACATATTTTGGGGGGAAAACTATGGTTGTATTTTCATTAGAAAATGCAACGATATTCTATTATGATTTTGTACTCCAACGTTCTTAAAGAGTTATTGTTTCGTAATTTTATTTTAATAAAAAATGAAATCTTGAATTAAAAAAAATCATTTGCTGATTTATTAAGGTATTAAGAAATTAGGCATTAAGAAAGCCTTATGAAAATCTTTAAACTAGTGTTTAATTAAATAAATAAGTGAACGAGTCTTTACTTATTTAATATGAGTATATAAATATCAGCATTCTTTCATGCATTATTCTCTTATCGATCAGTATGAATTGGACACTGATGAATCTTACTGAAACAACGGTAATTAGTCCAATTTTCACGATTCGACAATATACACCATATACCTGAAAAAAATTATTTATATTCTGCAATATATGATGTATTGAATTTTTCAAGGTCTTAAGAATGATTCATCCTATACACAGCAACTTAACTTCCAAAAATGGCATCACTTCCGTGATTTGATACTAAAAAGTCCCTTTTCCCGCCATTCAGTTTTCCCCAAGAAAGTGTTTTCCGGAAGGCCCATCTACAAAAGCATGACCGTTATGCTTGCCTACCTAGAATAGAAAGAAGACAGAAGAAAAAAAAAAGTCGGGGTAGAGTATGACTATAGAGGGCACGCGCCCGACACGCGAGACTTCCTCAGATAGGAGGCCCCTTTTCTCAAGGGGAAGGGGTTCATTGTTTCGAGTGGGTCAGGGAGAAAGCAGGGAGTGGAAAAAGGGATTGGTCTCGGTGCCTTCCTCCTCCGATGACAGAAGTCTGAATTATGCATTGCGCAAGGTCCCTGTGCATGCGTCAATGAGTACATTCAAGTGCATTCTCGGTTTCTGGGGTGACTATGCGGCGAGGATTGGAGTGCTCTGGGGTATCAATAATGTTCTCGAAAGAAGCTTTATATACCAAAGCTTACGTTTCCATGCAAATCTTGAAGGAAAAGGCTTTTTTTTTTTTTTTTTTTTTTTTTTATGAATGTTTAGTAGAACACATAAAGACACTTGAACGATCTTGCTTTATCGTACTGCTGAATTACATAATAAAATATATTTAATGCAAAAAATGATTTAATGATAGTAAGGCAATGAATATTTATTTAAAGAAAATTATTTGTCAAACTTCCGCGTTTATTTTGCCTTAAGACTATTTTAAGATTTCCTTTATTTAGATACAAGCAATAATTGGGAAAGAAATAATTAAATTAAGATGTAAAATGAAGTAGTAAGAAATACAAATAGTATTATTTAAATCGCAGGCTTTTAGAATCAAGGAATGAAAAATATGAAAACAATATGGATTGCACAAAACCTAAAAATAATATGAATTGCTTGGTGAAGATGCTAAGTTTATACAAGACTAATGGTTTATTAAATAATATATTATGATTAAGGAATTAATTTTTAAAATATAAAGATATTTTTAAATGTCAAAACATATTGAAATTTAAGTTGTTTTTTTTTTCTTTCCAGAAAACTGATGATTATGTGTTTATACTTTTTATGAAAGAATAAATTTAACATATAAATACATTTTAATAATTTACATTATATTCAATTTCGCCAATCTATTGAATTACTAAAAGTTTAGTTGCCTATTGATAACTAACTTATTATAAACTTGCTTGTTTTATTGATGTAAATCTAGATTCATACTAAAATATAAATTCGCATAAAAAATATTTTCTTTTGTGCAATAATAATAATTATGTAAATAGTAGAATGTTTGAAAATTAATAAAATTAACTCGTTCCACATACAGAAAATTACTGATCTTAGAATTTTCTTAACATTTGGAATCACAAAAAATGTTACAAATATGGATAGTAAAATAATGAGATTTGTTTAAAAAGTTTCAGATCCTGCAAAGAATTTGTGTTACTTTATGCAATTATAAAACATACTTCCTGTTGTAAAAATATGGCATAAGCAGGCAACAGAATAGTGTTATGCATAATATGGTAGTAAATTTCAATATCTGGGCTTGTAAAACAAAAGAATACAAAACAAATTTATGTATTATTCAATCTTAAATTTTAAATGTGAAAATTACACATAATTACAATATTTCATTTTTGCCACAAGTATAACGAAATAAAAACAATTTTTAGAAATATATGCTGTATAGAACGTGAGGAATTACTTTATATATAGTATATCATAATGGAAAACATCAAGTGAGTAAGTAAAAGTCAAGTAAAATCGAGTAAGTGAGTAGTCAAGTAAAAAAAAAAAAATGACAACTTAATAAATCTTATTTATTTTCAAATTTTTTTGTAGTTTTAAAAATCCGTATTTTTTAATTAATTATTTTTAATTTGTTAACATTTAAAAACTAACAATAAAGGTGATGTAATATTAATTTTAAAATATTTGTAGTAATTAAAATTATTGAATAATAAAATTTTATAATAATTATCAACATTTTTCTTCATCAAAAAAATCTAAATATTTTTTATAATGTTTAAAATCAAAAGTAGATGGCAGCACGAGGGTTAAATATGCGTTAGTATCAAATAATATTTGTGCGCTTGCTGTCTATTTATAACTACTTTCATTACATTTTGTTCTCGATTGATTAAAATAATGGTAATATATATACAGTAAAATAGTTATTAATTAACAATATATGATGTGTTTTTGAAAATATCCTAAATTTTTTAGCGATAAATTTAATAAGTTAATAAAATTTTGAATGTTTAATTAAAATTAAAATAAGCAATTGAAGCTTTTCGGTAATATTTTTCTTATATATTTGGCTATAAAAAATATTAATTTTTATTACTTTTACCTAACGTCCCATTGTGTACCAATGATTTTTTAAATATAAAAAGTAAAGTTAAAACATCAGATTATACACACTACATCTTCTGTTTTTTTTTTTTTTTTTTTTTTTGGTTTTTTTTTACATTGAAACAAATGCAAAAAGTAGAATTTCTTAAATTTCTGACTAAGCTATGAAGTAAATATTTTTTCAGAGAATTTTTTTCCTTTAATTTAAGTAACGTATAAAAACTAGTTAAAGAATTACAAAGTGCTTTAATAAATTATATTAATTTAGCAGAAAATTTGATAATAATTGAAATTTAAAATATTTAAATAGCAAACTACGAAAATTAAACTATATACTTTTTTTTTTTTTTTTTTTTTTTTTTTTTTGCATCACCTTATGCATATTATGCTTAAAATCAAGTCAGCGATATTATCCTTTTTAAAGTAAATTAATTTTCATAATTTATAATTTTAAAGTAAATACAGTGAAAACAGCTGTTTTTTCCCTTTTTATTGAAAGATATTTTCACTTTCCCTACTTAAAACTGATTTAAATGCCTTTAACATGAATTATATAAAAAGAGAAAATTGATCACTGATATGTTTTGAATAAATCATTAAAAAAAACATAATAATTTGTCTATTTTTTTTGCTGGCATTTTATCTGTATTACCAGGACTACAACAATAAAAAGGTAAGATGACTGAATTATCGAAATATTTATTGTATAATGTTTAAATAAATTGATTTATCTAAATAACAACTACATGACAAGATGTTACCAATGAACCTTTTTATCTTTTAACAATTATATTATTATTTTTTATGTTTGTTTGCTTCTAGATTACGGGGGGGGGACTTATAATGTCAAAAGAAACAGCCACAAGCAATTTCTAAGATTCCTAAACAACATGTAGTTTCCATTTGTATTCATCAGATAAAAACTAAAACTGAAAGAATATCATCACGTTTAAGACATTAAAGTTACAGCAATTGTCTTGGTAAATCCATCCAAATAATAACAACTCATTGACGCTATTCAAAACCCACAGAAATGGATGGAAACATCAACGTTTTCTTGATATCTTGATAAATGTTTCTACTCTTAGCTCAGAAACGTAAACCGACTTCAATATCGAGGGGTCCCTTTCTCGTTTTTCAGGAGCAATTACAGGAGGCAATGTTTCTTAAGTGCTCACCCGTGTTTGAATCAATCGCATCCGCTATTTTGCTTCATTTGCAGCTAATTAAAGGCTTTTAGCAGCTACTGAATATTGGGTGCTTACAGGAGGTATTGGGAGATTTAGGTTCTGCAGAAAAGGCCTTCTGCTGTATTTATTTATTTCGATTTCTTGTATTTGCCTTCCGTAGGATTGGTATAAACTTTGTTGGCATCGCATTAATCTTGAGCACTTCTTGAGAATAAACTCAATTCTTTATTGCAAATGTGAGAGGATAAACATGTAACTTTTTTTTTTTTTTCATTTCATGTTCAAAAAGTTTTCTCTCAGTGTTCTTGTGCATATTATTTTTGTTAAAAGATAAATTATAATAATTATTCATTCTACGAAAAGAGAAAGATTCAAGAATATGAGTTTAAAAATTGCTATACATAAAAAAATAAATAAATTTTTATAGTATATAAATTGCTGTAAATACTATAAAAAAATTGAACTATATATACTATAAAAAATACCACTGAATTTCTAAATATATAGTTTCAAGGGAAAAGTATCGATATATAGAAATTGCAATTCCAAAAAATAAGCATTGTAAATTTTCCATCGTTAGAAAAATCTCTAAAAACAGTTATTTAATTCATGGAATAAATTAGAGTTACAGAATTCATGAATAAAATGCATTAGAGTTTAATGAAATTAGCATATATCTAAGGACAGAAATTAAAATGTAAAAAGGAAGAACTATTTCAGAAGTGATGTTATTTGGTTTTCTGAGCTTAAAAGTCGATGATTATGCTGATGAATAATGTCAAATTTCATATAATTGATTAAAAAAGAATTCAATTAAAAATTAATTTATGTTTATAAGAAACATATGAGGAGTTATTTAGATAGAATTAAAATAAATAAAGCTGAATCAACACCTTTTTGCAAAGCAACAGATTAAAAGGAATTCTATTTGTCAGTTTATTACAGAATGGAAAAATAATTTTTCAATTTAATTGGATCACTATGGTTCTCATAATTGTTATAGGACCATGTTCATAATGGAAATGCTATTAATAAAAATATTATAATAAAAGACTTTTATAATATTGCCAGACTGAAGAAACGCCAGATTTCACTACCTTTCTATTTTTCCCTTAACAGCTAATTGCCTTTGTTTCCAATGAAGAGGATTTTAATAAAAAGGTCTTAACAAAAGGTTTTTACATCATTATCAAATTCTGCAGATTTTACAACTTTTCACGTGGAGTAACCAGCTAATAAGTTTATTCTTTCTATAATCGAACAAGATTATACCTTCTAATTTTTATCATTTTATATTTAAATCATAATCCATAAAATATTTAATATATTTATGCATTCCGCATTATTTTTGCATTGAATTATACCACTTATCAATGACGTAATTATTGTTTAAAAGAACAAAAATATGATAAATCGATGCACGCTCAGCATTAAATAAAAATCAGCCAATTAAATGAATCTTTATAAAATAATCTTATGATATCAATCATAGCAACATCACTTTTATAACACGATTTTCAATTTTTGCAAGTCAAAAATGAACAATTTCTTCATTAAAATCATTATATTTGACTAAAGTTTTTAATAATTACAGTAATTCTAATCGTATTTCTAGAAAACATTCAAAGCGGAAGAATGAAGGCCTGCTGAAATAATTATTCAACTGTCTTCCACGTCTGATTGAAAACAACTATATGCATCGTAACAAATTCTCAAAAAATTTCTAAATTTCAATGTTAGATTAGGGTTTTCAGTCGAACCGTTTTGTAGAAACTCCAGTTCTCTTCTGCGTAACCACCAGCACCCCAACCTTTCAACAGTTCGTGACTCAAAAGAGCAGGACTGAAGAAAAGCTCGAACAGAGCATCTCTTTGTGCATTGAGAGTCACTCCAGTCGATAACAGAAATCTGTCCAACTTTACAACTTAATGGAGATGCTGATTTCGAGGGAGATAGAAGAGGGGATTTAGAGCCACAAATAAAGAAATGTTCTGTAATTGCTACCGTTGTCTCCGTGGGTGGGTGAAGCTCCTGTTTGCGGGTGGTGTGTGCCCGTGAGGTAGGCCCTTAAAAGCTTCTCCTGATTCTGATGATTTTAAGTGCTCTTTAAATCATTCGAAACTTTTACTTTCTTCCTGTGAAAGCTCTGATAAATACGAAAGTGGAATAGAGTAGAATACACAAATTAATTCCGTGACAGAACCATTAAAATCAAACTGGAAGTTCCAGTGTGAATGTTAAATATCATATAAACAACGATGTGCTCGAGAATTTACGGAATTTAAAATTACTTTTAATGATTGGTAAATTAATAAAAGTTTTATTCAAATAACAATAAAAACGTTGTATAATTTGAAATAACAATGAGCAGCAGTTTAAAATTTTTTCTTGGCCTATGATGAACGTAGTTATAAAATGATTTATGAAACGTTTAAATTGTTGAACAAGTATCTATTAATTATATAAAAAAATTATGTAAACATTCCGTCGTATTCGCTTTATGATTGATAGATAACGAGTTACCTGACCCATGACATTTCAGGTTTGTTTTGCCAATATTGTTTGAAATATTTAATGAAAACTATTATTACATCGTAGTAAGTTTTTACATTGCATTTAACAGTTAAATGGTGTCAAGAAGTTTTAAAATAAAGCTTTAATTACTGCAAATGAGTTTAAAACAATATTATTTGTTAATTCTACTTTTAGATGCATCGTTTATGGCAAAACTAATGAATAGCTTTCCGGTTTGTTTATCTTTATCGAATAACGGACATTTTTTGTCAATCGACCAGCAATTGTCTGAATACTTAAATAATATATGTGTTGACCCCACATTGCTATTTTAAATAGTAATGGGGTGTCCAACAATATCACTTGAAGAAGAAATATGAAAGAAGACCGAGCGAGAATCTGGCAATTTGAAAGGAAAAACTGATCATCTGAAAGAGAACTATCAAGAAAGGATCAACTGATTTGATTTGGAGGCAAAATGTGAAAAATTAATTCAATATTTAGATAATGGATATTCAATATTTAGATAAATTAATTCAATATTTAGATAATGGAGATATAAGGAAAGAATGTTCTCATTGCGGGCATTTGACTTTTGAATCGGAAGTAAGCCGGTCATATAATGTATGTTCTCATCATGGAATGATTAAGCTTCCAACGTTGAAAGAATAGCCAGCAGATTTATAAAAATTGTTAACTGTGACTGAAAAACATTGCGCATAGTATCAAACAACATTGGAATTGGCGACCGAGAGTGAGCAGGAGGTAAAACCTGCTAGTCTTTCAATAAGGAAATAGTACTGAATGCGTTACATTTCAAGTTCAGTCAAAAAGTTGTTGCAAATTTTGTGCAAATTTTACGTAAAGGACAAGAGAGAGAGATTAGAAGAATATGAATTATCGCGAAAGAATTTTTGTGATGATTCAGTCTCAAAATTAAAACGTTTTTCGAAAATTAATCAATTTTATACTGCCAATTGTTATTTTTTTTCAAATAATCTAAAATAAATGGGATTTAAAAAATTAAATAAGATAGAGGAATATTTAGGCCAAAGCTATAGTCGTATAGGATAGGAAAAAGCATCGATATGAAAGCATCATTAAAAAGCTTATATAAAATGACATTTTAGATAATAGTGAAGAAGTTAGATATTTAAAATGACAACGCCTAATAGCAACAAACGGCATTTAATGTAGTTATTTTGTCCCATGCTAATTTCATGAAACAACAAATAACTTGATTTCACATTTAATATTCATTTCACAAATTATTATTAATCGATTGTAAATGTGATAATGGATTGGCGCCTTTGATAAGAAATATATATATATATATTTGTTGAAATTAATTTGGAACTTTTCCCCATCTTATCCTCCACGCCCCCCCCCAAAAAAAATTGGAAACTTAAAAAATAAGAAACCAAAAATCTCCCTTAAATAATAAGAAATTCTCCCTTAATTCTTATTTTCAGTATAAGCTTGCAAAAATTCACCCTATTCCGAATGTTTTAAGGGTCAGAAAAGGACAATGGGTAATTCACCATCCGATTCTCAATTAATAGCTCTCACCAGACAAAGCGAAGAAACAAATAAGGAAAGGAATGTATATATTAAAAAAAGACAACGCCTTGGAAGAATACAAGCCCGAGGGAGAGGTGTAACCCCCCCCCCCACACACACACACACTTGGCTCTTAAATCGCTCATGCTTTTGAAGATAAAGATCAGCCGATTGCAGACCATCTTCGAAAAGCGATGTCATATATTGTTACTTCTTGTTTTATCTCCATCGAACTGTCAATGAATTTATATGACAACGGGCATACAAATGATGTTAAATTGTTACTATGGTGTATTTACTTCAAGGATATTCCGTGTCAATACTACTAAAGTGCTTGGTACAAGGTAGCTTATTATAAAGAAATGGTATTATAATATGCACACCTCCTTAAATTTTATAATTTCTTAGAGTTATTATTTTGTTTTGTTTTACCTTTAGCATTATTAAAATCTACATGCCTACATATCTGAAACAGATTGATCAATACTTTATTCTTTAAATGTTCGGTGAGACTTTTATTCTAACAGTAAACTAGAAACAAACAGTCTGATATTTTTTTAAATGTTGTTGGAGATAATAGAAGAATTTTAAAATATGTTTTTCCTAGAAAGATTTTTTCTCCTAATTCAAAGAAAATTTTTAATATGAATCTAAATTTAATTAAATAATTTCAGTGCTGTTTCTTAAACTTTTTTTTCATGATTAAATATAATATTATATGCCCTAGAGAAATCTAACAACTATTCTCTTGTTTTCTGCGATGTAATGTCTTATATTAAATTTATGTCTTATCATTACAGTTAAGTAGCCAAATCTAAAAGGTTTTCTTCGTTATTTTTCAGAACATTAATTTCTATTTTACTGATTTCCTAATTTATATTTTCCTAATTTGGAATAAATGGAATAAAGTATAGAATTTCTCTATTAATAAAAAAAAGGTTCAGAATTATTACCATGAATATTTATGCATATTTGCTTCATAAGATTAAATATTAAAACATTAAAAGAATTTTTAAGCAAGAAAAACTCCTCTAATAATAAAGATGAATATGTTTGTGTGTATGTTGGCACTCTACATATCAGACTGTAAACTTATACTACCAAACTTGGCATATACATATATATCTTGAAGAGTGGGAAGGTTGGAGCGATCTATTTGAAATTTTAATAAGAATGTTATTTAATTAAAAATAAATTGGAATTTTGGCATTTTTCAATGATAACTTACAAAAATATAATACATTCAAGTAAATTTTACACTATTTAAATTTTTTTAAAATGCCTTTTTAATGATGCCGATTTATTAATAGTACATTCAATAGCGATAGTTGTCTTAAAACCGCTTTTATGGTTTCAATATTTAATCAGACGATTTTCTAACATTGTTGAAAGCGGAAGAAGAACGATTCTGTTTAATACCAGTGTAATTTAAAAAAGAAATAAAGAAGTGAAATTACAATATCGTGAAGTTATTTAGAAGTTAGATAATCGAATATTTATGTTTTTAATTGCGTTACAATGTTATGAGACTGTCTCCGTTAGAAAGGTTCATGTATACAATAAATAGAACTAAAGTAAGATAATTAAAATAACACGATGTTAATATCAGACAGTTTGGAGAAATCAATGTCTAAATTATCTTTCTATAATGAAATATAACCAATATTTCCGAAGAGCCAGCTGGTTGCCTGAAGCGACTAGTATTATCATAAAATTAATAATGAAATACTGCAGAATTGCAGGAGGCTTGAAAATAAAAAAATTCAATAGATATATATTAAAACTTATGAATCTAATACAAAACAGTAGTGAATTTCTTAAAAATTTAAGGAAAAGAAGTAGTTTCTCTTAAAATTTTGCATTCCTATAATCATTTATTTGTAAACCAAACAGGAATTTAATATCATTGTAGAGGATTTACTGAGTAATTAAATTTGAAGAAATGCAGATTATCAAATTCAAAAACAGATCATAAGATTCAAAATTTCTGTAATGATTTTTAAAAGCTTTCAAGTGGTGGAGATCAATTGCGAATGCATAGTTTGTGTAATATGATAAATATCGAATTTCTTTTAAAATAATACAAATTATATGCAAATATATTTTCTAAAATAACTCTCTTTTAATAGTTAGGAGATTATTTTAAAAAAGGTTAAGTTATTACACTCGAAATTTAATAAATTATATGAATCAGCAATTTTTTTTCCGATTTTTAAGAAACAACGCTTTTCTCAAACATTTTAATTATAAAAGATGGTTATTTGAGCAATTTAAAATCTTTTAAAAATATCAAAATCTATTAGAAAACGTACTGACTAAAAATATAAATTATATAAGTAATATAGATTTTTCAGAAGTTGCGATTTAGAAGATATTTTTGCAGCATTTTTTAAAAATTATTGTATTTCATACATTGATTGTTATTTATTAAGAGCAACCACATGGTCTCCATAATTTATCAAAGTTGACATTCAAAGTACTGGAAGCCAAAGGTGGCAATTTCTTAAATTTATCTTCTGATTTGTTTAAATATCACACCATCATCTAGTTATGCACGAGATGTTCTGAAAAATTTCCTAATTTTTCCCTCTTTTAATAACTGTAATTTTAATTCCCAAGGCAGTGATGGTACTGTATCAATCAATGCAATCAAAAATGTCTCTTAAAAAATGAATGTCCCCGACAAACGATAAATTTTTCCGGTGTCCTTTCCCCCCCCCCTACCAATTCTGCTTAATCTGAGGAAAATGCAAGACAGCCTGTGTATTAACGCCTTAAGATTTCCAGGAAACTAGGCCCCAGTAATTAGAGAAGTCCAATACGAGGGTGTCATTACGAGGGTCGAGCAAATGTGTCAAACGCGTGCTATGATCGTGTCCCAAGACAAGTTTTGTTTGACGAACAAATTTTTCCTCATCGCCATTATTACGAAACAGGTTAAATTTCTCTCTCTCTCTCTTTTTTTTTTTAAGATGACAGATTTTCTGAGGGGGAGGGGGGAATAATAATAATAAAAAAATGATAACCGGCATAATGAACTGAATTTATAAGCGCCGTTAATTTCCTGACATGTCTCCCGTGAAGTGTCTGTTTACGGGACAAGATCTACCGTCAAAAAAAAGTTAATTACGGAATTTACGCATGACTGGCATTTATTGTGAATTTTCTGGAGGAAGATTATGTCTTCAACTAGCTGCTGTCTTCAGTGTCATAGAAGTCAGGATGAACTGATGATGTACAAAAGATGACCTAGAAATTTCGGTGAAGATATTCGCTTATTAGCCATTCGCTATCCTCAATTTAAATGGGAATTTTTATTTTATTAGAGGCGATAAATTCTTTTATGATGATAAGATAATATAAGGCATATTAATGAAATGATTCAATTCTAATTTACACTTACTGAAAGTTCCGTTAGAACTTTTTTAACGGAACTCTGTTAGATTATAAAGAAAGAGAATAGAATAAAGCAATGTAATACCATAAGTTAAAATGCACAATCTTTTTGCTTTTAAATTTAGTTTGTAAGTGGTATTAAAGTGTTATTTTTTAGAAAATTATTCATTTCAATACATCGTCGTTTTAATTAAGTACATGTATCAACTTCTTGAGATTAAAATTACCATAGGATATGGAATTTAAACGATCATCGTTTCTTTTCAGAAAATGGATAATTAAATATCCCGCTAATAAAAATGAAACTTAATAAAGTCAATAAAATCTTGTTCATACATTCATTGTTAACATATTGCATTTATAAAATAATTGCAATAAACAATTGAAGTACCTTCTATTTTACAGCTGGAAATTCTTAAAGCAGTTCTTTGAATTTCATCAGCTTGAAATGATTTTCAAAATCAGTTCCGGTCTTTGTAATCTATGTAAGGGAGAAAAATTAATTAATTAAAAAGAAATTATACAAAAGAAAGGGAAATCGATTGGAGAAATCAGTCAATATTCATTCACAATTTCATCATCATAATTTTTGGCTCGGGTGGGTGGTTGAAAATGAATTTTACACAAAATATATTCTGAAAATAATGAACTTTCGGGCAGATATTAGAAATTATTTAATAAAAAAGAATCTATTAAATAGGTTTTGCAATCAAAGTCTGCTTACATGTGCCATAATTTTTGAAAATTAAGCTCATAAAGAAAAGTTAGTCTCTACATAATCTAGTGTTATCTGCTGACACTATAGATATGATGAAAATGAAATTTATTCAGCAGCAAAAACCTTCTACAAGTATCGTCTCATGCATCTGCTAGTGAACTTTTCCTTCTATTTGTTTATCGAATATAAAAATACTTCGATCATTTGTGTAACAGTAAAATTAAGTATCGATTATAAAACTAATTAATATATGAGCAAAAACTATAATAAAATATTTGTTTTTCCTTATTTCGGTGCTTACTTGAAGGAAATAAATTAGTTATCTATCATGGGAAATCTGAATTTATGAAATGCGGCATATGAATCATTCTTAAAAGGAAATTTCTAAGAAATTCTGTTACCCAGATTATAATGATTTTTCGAAATAATGTTCACGTATTTAAATGATTGAATAATTTGTGCAGCATATTTGTTATAATGATATATGAATATCATCGATAAAAAGATGAAAATTTAATATCTAAAGAACTTACTCACTGTTAACATATACTGACTGTAAAATGATACTTTCGTTCAATTCAAGTGCATTTATTGATGTGCTGTTGAACAAGAAACAAGTCCCTTAATTGATCGATAAATTCTGCATTGAAAGCATTAATAGAAGATCATAATGCCACATTTTAGAAGGGTCAATTTATTTTGGGCGTTCCACGTCGTTCTGTGTTAAGGAATCCTTTTAATCCTTTCATAAATTGCTACCCACTGCTTTGCTTTGGCAGCAGTTTTATCCTACAAGATATAACACAAATCATGGGACCCAGATGGTTCATTAATTCTTACAGTCACCATTTCTAACCAATTTGTCTACACTTACTGCCAGAATTTTCAACCGACAGTTCAATTTTCTGTGATTTACTGCTTCCTATTTGTCTTTTCTTACGTGTAAGAATGACACTGTTGGTGAAAGAACTGGTTGTGTCTTATTGAAAGGTTACGCTTTAAGTAAAATATGATTAATTTCTTGCGAACGTATAATACGGTTCAGGCTTAATAGCTGCAAATGTTTTTATACAAATAAAAAAAAAATATAAGAATGCAAATTTTATAAAAATGTAGGCATTTAAATACTATATTAGTAAGTCATTAATGTAATGATACTTCTTGTGTTCTTATTTCAAAGAAACAAGAGATCTGGCTAATTTAAAATCAACCAGAGTTTTCAATTTATTTATATTTTTGATGTGAGGACGCAGATAGCTTAATTTTCAGTCTTTCTTCCTTTTTTTTTAGTTGATTTAGCGGGTATTTTTCCAAGAAAATATCCACACACCCCTCCAAACAGATTTTTTCATTAAATAATTATTTTCTCAATGAATATATTCCATGCATCTTTTTCTTTCTTTTTTTACAATTTTCTATGAGCAGTAAGTTAATCAACGGAAATAGCACCTGCGATAAACCTTTTCTTTCTTGGAATAGAAATTTCTGAAAGAAATTCTTGGAATAGAAATTTTCTTTTAAAGTGTTTTCAGAAAAATTTGAAACCATTAGACTGTCATAATTTTTATGTTTTGTTATTCGTAATTTTTTTTTTTTTTAAGCAGCAGTAATAATGTGATTTACTGATTACTTTCCGTGATTCGCGCCTTTTGTTTGTACATTTTATAAGACCATTCTATAAAATTTTTAAGTAATATTCCTTAACTTATTATAAATCAGTCACGAATAAAGAAAATTCACACAATAACTTCTGTCAAATGACCGTCAGAACAGTTTTAAATTTCACTAAAATTGATATGTCAACCATTTATATTTGGAAAATAACAAGCAAGTATATAATTGAGAAGTCTAATTCTGAAGTTGTTGAATTGCTGGTAGTGCCCACGCTGTTACGTTTTGACATAAGATTATTATTAGACTTGTGTAGCATTTAAATATTTTGGTTTCCATTTTAAAGAACGAAATACTTATAACAGATTATTAAAGAAAGATTAAATTTGTGTAGAGTACAGAATATGCATTATCATGAAAAGTCAAAATCGCCTTAATAATTTACGAAACAATATAAATTAATCTGCATATTGCTTAAAAAATTCATAAATCAAAAGTTTTTGTTTTTCCTTTGCATACATTTGAAGAGCACGCTCTGATTAACAAAAAGTGGGGTTTTGTAGTAAAAAGCAGAGAATAATTTTTGTTTTTAACTTATAAGAGTTAAAGCAAAATCGTGAAATTGTGAAAGAAATACACTAAATAACCTGAAATTTCAATCAAATTTAAATTATTAATTATTTTTTAAGATTTAGAAATTTTCTTTCTTGAAATATTTTTTGCTGCCTTCTAAAATTGTTTTCGATCCTCAAGCTTTCATGAGTTTGTTTTGAAACTCCCTACTTTTTAATAAAAAATGATGTTCTTTCTTAGGTACATTAAAGAAAAAATATTTTAAAAATCTTTTACTGATTAATCTACAATATACTCCATAACTTATTTTTATAAGTATGAAAATATGAAATTGATTTTTTTTCTCTCAAATTTATTACCAGAAAGCAACGATTTAACCAAAATTGATCGATTAATGTTAATTAAGTTCTAATCACAAGGAACATAGATTATTATAAGGAACATAGAAATACAGATTATTATAAGGAACATAGAAACATAGATTATTATAAGGAACATAATATAGAAACATAGATTATTATAAGGAACATAATATAGAAACATAGATTATTATAAGGAACATAATATAGAAACATATATTATAAAAAAACATAGATTTTTATAAGGAACATAGAAACTGTACAAAATTCAATATTATTGCTGTAAATAAACCTGGAAGCGAGGATTAAAAAAAATCAGTTACGAAGTTTCATCTTTAATGTTGTTAAAGAAGTCGAATTGAATAAAAGCGTTAAAATATAATACTTCCACGAACTATGTCTTTAAAACTTGACTGTCAACCTTTTTAGAAGACATTAAATGCCTCCACTAGTTAATTTCTCCAAAAAATATTTACGAGAAGCAAAAACGTGGTTGCCATATCAAGGAGTTAAATTTCCCTTTTTATTGCGCTCCACCTATAGGACTGTGTATCACAAGGTGAGAAGGTCAGTAACAGGCTATTGTTTTCTCTTGATAGTTGTGGGCTCGGGTAATAGGCTATTTCAGTCATTAGAGCAGTTCTGATCCTTGAATGCGCGGCTATGTTGATGGCTGATCATCAATTTATTTGCTATTCGGTAGCTGAACGTGACGCTCATAAACGAGACACAGTCGCCGCAGGCTGCGAAACCTTTAAAAAACAATCGTCGCTATTATAAAAGGATTAAAGGAAAGATTAATGGATTTTGTCACAAGTGTCACAATCAATATCGATTATAATCCCGTGGAATGCAAAGTGGTAGAGATGTGAAACAATCATTTTAAGGATTATGCAAATTAATTTCATTCATATACATGAGAATCAGATTTAAAAATAATATTTTATTCATCTTAATATAAATAAAAGTTAGTGTGGGTATGTGTATGTGCATGTATGTTCCACCTCACCTCCTAAAACGACTGGACCGATTTTAAACAGACTTTGTACACTTATTCTTCAAGACAAGAAAAAGAATGCTAGCTATTTTTCAAAAAACAAAATTTAATTAAACATTGCTCCGAAAATTTGCCTTTTTTCTGCAGTGACTTTGGTGCAAATAATCTTAAAAGAAATATTTCAATAGCTTCTTAAAACTCAAAATTTTACTGTTTTCACATAACATTTCTTTTAATTTCTGTTAATAAAAAACATTAAAGGAATTAAAATTAATGTTAATTTAATTTACCACTATTAATTAATTTTAGTTTTATTTTAATACATGTCTTTTCACCTGGTGCTAGTAATCGAAAATGGTGATTTAGAGAAGGCAGACGTAAGACAATTGCTTAAACATAGGTAGAAAGGAGAGTGAAACGAAGAGCACCGATAATAGCCACTTCGCTTTATGAGAAATTAACCTATGTTTTGTTTCCTCCTACCCCAGAAACTTCAAGAAAAATTATCAAAAAAATATCTCATCATAAAATTGAAAATTTTGCCTTGTAGAAATTATCAATTTCGTGTAATTTTTCTTCCAAATGTTGTTAATTTTTTAGAAAATTTAATGGAGATGATCTTGAGATAAAGAAATTATAAATACTTATTTGCTACGCAAGTTAAGACTTCGAAATGTTCTGCCACCATTTTTTTAAATTTTTTATTTTATTATATACATACCTTTTGACAGCATTTTTAATGTCATTGAAATATTGATTCAAATTTATCTTTCTTCTGAAAGCAAACATAAAGCGCTTAGGCGAAGACAAGACAAGGAAAGCTTCCCCTCGCAAATAAAACATGTTCATAGACAGCAGTAGCTACAGTCTATGAGAAGTAACCAAAATTTTGGTAACCAATATAATAATTTCGGAGAAAATTATGCCAGAAAATATTTTACAACATTTTAAAATTAAATATTTTTATATTTTCAACGATATCAGTTTCCTTTCTGTGTAATCATTTCGATCGATATTAATTTTTTAAAAAAATTTAGAGCAAACGATTTCGAAATAAGGAGATTTTTAAGTACTCCTTTTCTAGGCAACGTTCTGACTTCAAATATTTTATCCTATTTTTAAAAATATTTCCCTTTTATGTTAATACGTATATCTTGATAACGTCTTTTGTTTGTTTTGAAGTAGTGATTTAAAAATGATCAAACGAAAAACATAAGTGCATCTATCAAATTTATATGAAGGCTCGGAAAGTAAATATTTTGTAGAAACGAAAACTTTATTTGTTGATTAACAAAAATATGCACGATGAACTATTGTCAATACATAAGAGTAAATTTTAAGAGAAATTTTTAGAAACAGAGAAGATTAATATTTTATATTAGGAAAACTGCTGATGATTTATTTTTCATGCTTTTTTATTAATGAAAAATTTATTATTTAATTAATTGCCGCTCAAAAGGATCTTTAAAAGTTTCTCATATTTCAACATTTGTGAACGAAATTTGCTAGACTAATAGAACAAATATTTCAAACTTCGGCGGTTTCTAAAGCCGTCTGCTTCAATTGATATTCTAATTGAAATTTTTTTAAAACATTCCAAAAATAAAATGTTTTCTTACATAAGTATTGCAATAGACAAATATAGTACTACAAAAAAGAAGACTAAATATGATAAAAAAATAACATTTTATAAAAAAATTAGTTTTTACTTTTAAAAAAATTACACATGAAAGGGTTTTTTTATTCCATGCAGTGCCGGTAAATTATCTAGTAGATTACAACTGATCTAATCTGATATGACACTTAAAAAAATGTTTTTATTTTTTCATTTTATTTTGGGATTTTTATTAGAATTTATAGCAGAATAGCAGAAAAATTCTCACGAAATTCAAACATTTAGATTTATTTTTCTATATTCAGTGATTGAATTTCGAGTACTTTTCTTTGGATATTGTTTAAAACCTGATGACAACTGAAATATAAAATAGAACTAAAAGTTATTAAAAAATAGGTGACTTAAAAAAAAAAAAATCTTTGTTAACACTTAAAAATGAGTAATTTGAGCTTTTCCAATAAATTTTTACTATTTTCTTAGGTTATAATATAAGTATTTGAAATTGCAGAGATAGCCAACAATTATTCAAAAACAAGAAGTAAAAAAAAAATGCAATCGATAATAATAAAAAATGTTGCAGATCCTTTTTGAAGAATAATTGCATCATGAAATGTATATGAAAAATATTTAGTCACGCACATGGCCCGGTTTTAGCAGAGGTGCATCTTAGGTTTTATTTTTCTATTAGCAGCCCCCGCTCCCCCAGGTTTTTTTAATCCCCACTTTCCATCTAACCGCAATAGCGTGCACTACAGTTTCCCAGGCAAATCCACACCTCAGGCTATCTATTTCTTGTTTTTGCAATTATCGTATTATTAGATGGCATAAGTAAGAATAAGTGAATTTTCTATTTCTCTTGACCTATTTTCAATAGACATATTGTTTTATAAATGTAAGACGTTGGTATATCAAATTTATTGAGATTTAATTCGGAATAATTTACAATTCGTCTAAAATTTTAAATTATTTTATAGTACTCTAGAATTTTATCTGTCACGGCAACGCTATACTATATTTGTCAAGTAATTTATTATTAAATGCATCACTGCAAATGATAAGTAATCAAATCAAACCCCCAACGGCTTTAAAATAGAAATCTTTGATAACATGTACAAGAAACAAAACTATGCATGTAAGTGGTGAATTTAGTTTCGTGTGATCTTTGAATTTAATTGTGAACTTTCTATTTAATCACGCATTCACACATTTGAGTAATCGGATAAATTATGATATCTATAATTAATTGTATAATTCGAATAACGTTATAGTCATATGAAAAGCTTAAATGCATTTGTCATCTAACATTTAACTACAGATATTTCATTCATAGAGTTGTCTTATATGATTCAAGTCCATTCATGGCCTGCCAGATGTTTCCAGGCATTCCAAAATAAAATCGATGTAGCGCATTTGCCTTGTATCACAAACTTACCCTGTCATAAAAAGAAAATTATATCATAGATCACTTATTCATTATCAATTATGGGACAGATGTCATCATGTTTTGATTGCTGCTAATTTTATGTGCTAATGTTTTGAGATGTGTTATTGTAAGTGAATCAAGTAGGTCGCATTTCGTAAAAAAGCAGAAATGATATCCAATTTCTAATTTTCAAAAATCTTTTGCAAATGTTTATTTTAAGAAATAGTGAGAGGTTAGTGAGGTACGTTGGAAGAAGAAGAATAGAAATAACAAAACAAGAGAATCTGAACTAAAGTAAAAGCTTAAGAGAGTTACTCATTTTTTTGGAGGGTACTCCCCAAGAAAAACATAAATAATAACAACACAAGGGAAATGACTACTGCACCCAGTCAAAAGAAGAAAAACTACCGTGTTTGCTTTACAGATGTTGTCTACATGCAGTTCGAATTCCGACCTATTGCAACATGTGACGTCATATGAACAATATCCACAAAGCAATAAATGGGGGGGAGGGGGAAATGAAAAAAAAAAGAAATAATAAAGGGTGACCGAATGCTTGGAGAATCGTTATTTTTATTTCGATTGTGCAACAATGAAAAGTCCCCTGCTTGCCCATTCACAGAGTTAGGGCACATCCAAGAGATCATCAATAAAAAAAGCATCGGATCGATAGAGTCGACAGTGCACGCGTTCCACAACTTTTGTAAAGAAAATGGCAGCAGAAGGAAGGGGGAGGGTTCTCTAAAACAGGAAGCTCGAAGGATTAAAGGGAGTTTTCCAGGTGGGGTGATCCAGGAACTAAAACCGAGTCAGGGAAACATCAATGTAAACAGAAGTTTTACAGAGAAATTGTTAACGTTAGGAAAAATGAAAGAACCACGATATGCCTAATCTATAATAAGCCGCTCTATGCCGAGGCAAATGGTTCATATTTTGCTGTTGTTGGACAGAGAAAGTTCCATAATGTACAATATTAGTGCTTCACAACTCAGCAAGTCTCTTTATTCTCAATATTACCATTTGCCATCAATTGCTGATTAAATTATTTTACGCGTATTTAAAATCTAAGTTATGCTCTTAGATTTTATGAACAGTTTAAGATAGGCTATTAGTGCATTTCGTAAGCCATTTAATATAATCTAAGAGTACACTTTATGTTCTACGAAGCCTAATAACTATAAAATATAAAGTTTTCAGTTACATAATTAATGAAATCTACTTCATCACTTACAATGCATACTAGTTTATAGCAGAAAGTTAACATTTGACTAATATTCTGTCAATTAAGGATTTTTTATTCCATCCCTTTTCAAACTTTTTAATAATTACTTTAATCATCTCCCGGAGAAGGCGCAAAAACATTCTATAAATGAGTACTTAAACTTGCATGTTCTCTTACGATGGCAAAAAGGAATTATTAAAAATATCGCAATGGGTCGTCTAATTCTCTTTCTAATCCATATAACAATAAAAATTAATATTTATAAATATACCATGGAAGATTTGAAGAAAATTAATAATAATAATTCTAAGAGTTAATTTTTTAAAAAGGTGCAAAATCAAAATTACAGATGATTTGGAATAATTATTACAGCTAAAAGACAAGAAAGTCTAACACAGCGCTGTATCTAAAAAGGAAAGGGATTATATCTGAGGTGATACATTTTCTTAAAACTTCTATATTCATAGAAAAACCGAAAGTCTTTAATAGAATTAGATTCAGACCCACAATTTCATCAGCAGAAAGTCAGTACACAGATTTCTCCTTGTCTAAAAATTATATCTGATTAGCTTTTTCATTTATTTATCTTAATTTAAAAACAAACTTAACAAATGAAAAATACGTACATTATATTTTTTCATTCAAATTAAAAAATTAAATATCTATTTGATATTTTAAAATAAAAAAATTACTAAACAAATCAGATTTTCTTTTTTATATATTAAATGAAGTGCTTGTAACATATCAATTTCCTGATAAAAGTTCATTATGCAATTATTAAAAGAATATTATTTGCTTATAGAGAGTAATACTAAATGTTACAGTCAATAAATAAAAGTTAAAATAAAATTGTTGAATTAGTTGTTGAATTGTTGACTTACAAGGTATAAAAATTATTTAGCAAAAAGCGAAATGTTGTCTTCTACAATTCTGTCAGTTCCATTTCTAATATTGGTATGGAATTCCGCTAAAGATTCAATGCTAAAATTAAATGAATAAAGCTTTTTTCAAATATTTTTTGTCAGTGAGGTTAAATAATAAAAATAATTATGACAGTAATTTCATTTGGTCCCTTTTCGAGTTATTGAGGATTTGCCAGTACGCACCTAGATCTATTTCTTTTATGAATAAGTTATTTTTTGTAATTTCTTTTTAAATTCTTAAAGTTTCTTTTTCATGTAATTTTGTGAAAATTCTTGTAATAAAGCCCTACCATACTTAAAATAATAAAAGTCGATGGAATAAATTGGCAATAGTATAGGCAATATAATAAGATTTTTTACAGAAAATTAATGAAGGTTTCACCAAATTGTTAAAAATCTACTGGTGTTAATTTTTAAATTACTGGGTGTCTAAAAACATAAGTGCACTTTAAATGCATTACATAGTAATAAATAATGCATTATGAAGTTCCTTAACTGAAGCTAATGAATGTAAACATCGAAAAAATGGGGGGGGGAATCATTTTTTCCCCTTTTTTACCATTATTATTTTTACATTAAAGTTGCACTTTTCTTTAAATACTGGTTAAACCAGTAATCATAATTGTAGTTTTCAGCGATTAATAATGCTCATTTGACAATAAAGCATTAGGCAAGTGTTTAGGAGACGTTAACTGAGTTGAGTAATTTGATAGCATTTAGATTAATTTAACCTTTTTCTTGGAAGAGGAGGGGTATTCATGTGAAATCACTTGAATTCACTATAGGAATACATTTTGCTATATTCAAGAGATTAAAGAATGGTACTTCCAACAAGATGAAGCAGCATTTCCACTTTACTATTAAGACGCAAGAGCACATTTTGATGTAATTACAAATAAGAAATGGTTAGGGCAGACAGTGTTGAGTCCTCCCTCCTCTCACTTAGACAAATAAGGAAGTAAAATGTTTCGTGGGAATACACGAAAGGCGATATGTGTCACACTGAGTTAAGAGCATCTGTCGAAAGAGAATCTTCTGAAATGCCAAATGACTTTTTAACTGTTATTTGCTATTCCTCTGGTTGGTTTTCTCAGCAGTATAATGATCAATAATCCAAACACATCCGCTAACTGATCAAATTCAGTGCTCAATTTTTCAAACATTAATTTGAGGTAACAAATTTTGATGCTGTTTAAGTGAAATTTATTCAAAGTATGTATACAATTTTTAAGACACATGCAATAATTATTGTGATTACAAATGCATTCTCATCTTCAGTTTGATCTTGTATGGAGAGTCCCTGCTCTCTTTCCCAGTTTTTCTACCAAATTCTTTGAAGATATCAACATGTATATAGAAATAGTATATAATTTATTAGATAATTTTAGTATAGATTTGTCACAGCTTTTATAGGTGATACCACTTAATTATTTTAAATTTCCTCTTTCTATATCAGATTTTACTTCTATTACACGTTTCACTTTCTTGAAGAAATTTAGCATTACATTTATTTATTCAAGTGAAAGAAATGCTAAAATTTACATTCACTAGATTGGTATTTGCTAGAAAACTATACTTACTGACTTATTTTAAATATGAAAGCGTTATGATTATTCCAGTTTACAACTATTATTTATTACAATAAATATTGCCGATAATTCATTTTTATGTCTTTATGTAAGACATAAATAGTTTATTTTATATTATTTTCAACAAGACTGATTATATAAAAAGGATCCAAGGGGCTAGGAACATAAAATCACCAGGTAAGTTATGTTCCAGCGATTAAAAGGGAAAAGGGATGAGGGGGCAATAACAAGGGTTTCTCCTATATAAATAAAAAGGCATCCCTCCATGGGTTTGAGGTGGAAATAGATTTTTTGGGGGATAGGGACACAAACGGCAAGGTTCCAAAAATAAGGTGCGTCTGAAGTCGGATTTGAAAAAATGAGAACAGTCCTCGCCCCATCAGAAGAAATGAAGGCAAAAAAAAAATCTGTCCAAATCAAAGATGTGTATGAAAAAA
Organism: Argiope bruennichi; assembly: GCF_947563725.1. Classification (NCBI taxonomy): domain Eukaryota; kingdom Metazoa; phylum Arthropoda; class Arachnida; order Araneae; family Araneidae; genus Argiope; species Argiope bruennichi. Next base: position 38,175,550 of record NC_079160.1, read on the forward strand.
AAAAGATAGAAAATTGCTATGTCGTCCTCCAATTCTATGAAAGAGATTTCGAATACAAAAGAGCGATACTTTTTGTTAAAATGAGAGATGGAAAGAGAAAGTAAGCTCGCGCCGGGACACGTGGCTGAAAGGATCGTTTGGCGGATGTACGACCGAAAATCGAACAGCCGGGGACTGGATGACTTTTTTTTTCTCCCGCTTTTTCTATTATTATACTCAGCATTTATTTGATTCAAAGCAGAGGATGCTAGATGTGCTTCTATTGAAAATAAGGCACGCGACAGAAAAGTTGACGATGCCACATCTACTTTCAAGAAAGGAATATAAAAATAAAATGATGAAAAAAAATATCTTTGCCTCTCTCAAAGGCAGACGATTCCCCGCGATTTGAATTTTTAAAGAAGTTGAATGTAGGTCTGTACCTTTTTTTCCGAGTAATGAAGTGGAGGAGATTCGCACCTGGTTACAGTTTTCTTATTCTTTTGTGTGGTTTTGATTTTTTTGTCCATTTCTTATTTAAATCGATTTATAACTATAACCATACCCCGAATACATGATAAATTTTCATCCCCTTTCCTACTTTTAACTGAAAAGCGTGAATAGAATAATATTTTATAGACCTTGCCCATGTTAAAAAAATAAATAAATAAAATTGAAAAAGGCTTTCGCGGCACGTGCTGGTTTGAAAATTGTAACTTGGATCACCTTACATTTAAGAGACTTTCCGAATTTCTTCTAGGTAATATTTCTTAATAATATAGAAGCTTCTGAAAACTTGCTAGTTTTTCAAAAAAAAATTTAAATATGAAAAGAAAAAAAAAAGCTAAGCACAAATGTAAGACATGATATCACAAAATGCTTGCCTTTACCTAGTATTTCAAATAAAAGTTATATTGTTTTGTTTTTCGTTATATTTAAGGACGGCAAATTAAATTTTCAAGATATTTAATTCGATTTTTGAATTATGCTATTTTTTGTATAATGTGCACTTGTAAAACGCATTGATTAATATTTCTGCAATGAAGGTCACGGGGCCGAAAGACGACAATTCACATTACAGTAATAATTTACTGGCATTATTCATTTACAAAGAAAAACAACTCAGAGCTAAAAGAAATGCTATGTATCAATCTTTAAAAAAGATCATAGACTCTACCATTCTTTACTTATGCAATTTAATTTAGACATCAGAATTAGTTTATTACTTTTTGGTTGATTCTAAAAAACTCATTCAATGTCAGTGCACCAATTGTTATAAAAAAAGAAATCACTATCAGCCATTTTTTTTTTAATTCTTACTTAAAATAGTGAGAGCTCATATTTAGAGTATGTCACAACATGAACAAAAGATGCGCTTTCACCATGATCAAATAGTACTACACATTTATGATTCATTCCCTCAAGAATACAAATTTATGATTGTCACTGGATGCCATGACGCCAACTTAACTGGTCCATTTCAGTAAAAAATATGTGTGATTAAAATGAGCAGCAGTGTTACAAACAATTTTAGAAATGCCCCATATTCATTTAATCCCATCCTTCGAGCACAGTATATATGCGTTTTGTTATTACAATGTTTTACAATAGCATAATTATTGATATATTACTTATGAGAGAAAGTAGAAACGTATATTTAGCAGAAAATGTGAATTTATTTATCAGTTTTCACGAATACTTTAAAATTAGGATGTTTACAGAGAAATTCGTTTCCAAATTTTAAAATGAATCACAAATTAAAAAAAAAAAAGAAATTCAGTAATATGCGTACAGTATCACGGATGCCTTTATTGATATCAATCATCCTTACCACCTGCAGCAATAATATACTTGAATCTGAAACTGATTCTCTTCAAAAGCATGGAGAAACATAATCTTAAATGATACAACACCCCAGCCAAATATTTCTATTTGCATCACTGACACACATTTTCAGCCTGTTCTACTTGCAGCCCGAAAGGTATTCGTGAGTGAAATCAGCAAAAAGGCCAGGAATGCCATATGTGTTGACCACTTAACAATCAATAAAAATTGTTTAGGGACGAAATCCATCCATAACTCACTCACGATTCGACGAAAGCTCTGATCCAACAAAATGATTACCTGCTGAAATCCCTGAATATCGTTATCAGAGACTGAGATCTCCGGCTAATCATTTTCGGAACGCGCCAGGAGCAGGGACTAGAAGTCATGAGCCACCCATGGATGAAGTGACCACTTCTCGCCTCGGCTCAGCACGAGATTAGAATTAGGGTCTATTAGAAGAGAGGGATGTTCAAGTGCGTGCCCATAGTGCCCCGGTGCGGTGAGTTGACCTGTTTCGATGGAAAGGCCAACTTGATTACGGAGATTCCGCCTGCAGAAATTAAAAGGTGTATTTCTAGGATTCCCTACCGCTTTCCTTTTTCCCCCAAGAAAGGAAATCTCGTCTTGGGTTTCTTGTGTAGGATTTGTAGTTCAGTTGTTATTTTAAATCTTTTAAAATTTACTTCGTATGAATATTAAAAATCATCGAAAAAATTTCAAATTTTCATTTATTTTTGTTTTGAGAATCAATATCTGAGTTTTGGTTCATTTCTCGAGAATTTACTTGAAATTTCCATAAATATTCTGAATAAAGATTTAGAAGTAATAAAAATCTTTTTTTTTTCTCTCTTTTTTTTTCTAGGTCTATTCAATACAAGAAAACACAGCGGTATTCTCACTAATGATAACTTGTGAGCAGACATAAAATTCAGTATTTTAAGCAACGTAATTAACCATAAATTAAACAGTGTAATGCTAGCGATAATCAGTAATAATTAAAACACACATGTTGACTTACATTTTTAAATAAAAAAGCATGAATAAATATTTCCCCCTTAATTTAGAATATTGATAAAAAAGGGAGAGGATTTTATATGAGCATTATTAAAATTTAAAAGTGAAAATTTATCAAAATTGAAATAATATTATAAAGTTATATATTTTACAGTTTGTAAAAGAGCGAAAGAGGAAGTATAACAGAGTTTTGTGGTTAAATTATTTTCAGTAACTTCCAGTTACTTTCTAGAACTCCAGTTTAACTAGCACATCAGCATTCATATTTGGACGAATATTATAAAAATACATTCAGAAAAATGGATATTGCTTTATTTTTTTGGCTAAGTAAATCTTTGTAATGATTTAAACTTTCTATAAAATACTACGTATAATACTATGCATACAAAATTTACTACTCATTCTAAACACTATACATACTAACTTTTACAAATGCATCATTTCCAAAAGTTATATACATACTAACTTTTAAAAATGATGGTAGCATGATTATTTAGCATTATCTTATAAAATATCTTCTCGCAATTGCTCTAAATGTTGTCATGTAAATTGTTTAATTAAATACCAAGCAATATGTGTTACATACTGAATGATAAAGTAAGACATGATGCATAATTAATAACAGTAATTCGGAGGGGAAAAAACTATGGTTTAGTTTCTTATACATTTTTAACTTTCTTTCCTTTAAAATAAATAATCGCTTTAATAAACAAATTAATTACTTGGAAATCTGTCTGATTATTAACGAACACATGGTAAAGAATAGCATCTTTGCAAAATATTCGATATATTGCCATTTTTTAAAGAATATTTTAAATATCTAACAATGCAATACGTAGTACATTTTCAATTTCAAACAACTCAAAAAGACATGCTAAAAGTCATATATCAAAGTCATTAAATTATAATATTTGTCAAAATGTATAATAAAGCTGCAAGAATGTTATAAAAAAAAACTCAAAACTTCTTCACTGTTGGAATTGATGCAAAAAAAAAAAAAAAAAAACCAGAAATCTAAGTGTATTCTTTTCTTTTTGGCATAATATAAAATGTAAATGGGAAGAAAATTAAAAAAAAATTATTTTACAATTCTTTTTTTATTAATAAAACTGTTACAAAATCGGGGTAATAAGATAAGAGCTCAGGAGAATACTTCGAGAATTAGTAAAATGTGGATGTAAAATCACAATTATTTATTCAAACTAATTCAGTTACGTCAAACTAAGTTGCATTACGCTTGCTCACATTTGATTGCAAATATCTAGTCAAAAATCTGTACTATTAACTACAATTTACTTCGCATATTGCTCATCAATTTATTCTATTTAAAGTGTGCATGCCATTTAAAACAAATGCCTACGTACGAAGAGTGTGAATTTCATGTTTAAATGTGCCATATTCCCTATCATGGAAAACAATTCTCTATATGAAAAGGGAAGGAAAAATCCCTTTTCTTCATCTCTAAACTAGTATCCCTATATTCAACTCACAGTAAGAGGGGGCAGCTGGTTTTTTTCATAAGCCACTACTAAAATTCGGACTCTCACGATTCGCGTTCTTGGGTAATTTGCAGGGACAATGAGGTCAATATGTGGGAACATCCGTTCCTGAGAGAGAGAGGGATTATCGGCTATTAATTTTCGTAATGGATGGAGACCTCTCGACCCTGGTGTTGTGGTTTACATGTTGCCGATCGGCATGCACCACTTCGATCTCCCCGGGGTAAATCGATCTCATAAACGAGGTGATTAGTTGTGAAATGCCATAAATATTGTTTTGAAAATGCACTTGTACGTAGTTTTGGCATCTCGTATATGAAATATTTCTGAAAAGTGTAATATTTTCTATTATATAAAAGTCCGTGAAAGTTACTAAACTTTTCATAATTTTATTTAAATATTGGGCTTATTTTAATCCGAAGAAGGCGATGATAAGTTATTTCATAAGACAATCATAATGCATTTATGACTGATTATATGTGCCATAATACAAAGACTCAAAAATAATACTCGTATTCTTAAGAGGAAGAAAGACACTTTCTTCATTTGTAAGTAAATTTCCTGTATTATTCAACTCGCCATAGGAGGTAGCAGCTGGTATTTTTTCCATGAACCATCACTAAAATTTGGACACAGAATTCTCTTTTATGATTAACTTTGTTTATATATAGAAAAAGAAGTAATAAGTTATCATTTCATAAAATAATCATAATACATTTGTTATCATACATTTCAATTTTGGTTCCGTATTGACAATACATTAACTTCGATCCTGCATTTGTAGCTTTTGGAAAATACAGTTAAAAGGTTGGATAGCCAAGTTCGACTGTGTTCATTTGTGAATAGTATTTTATGATACTCCAAATTTGAATCAATTTGTCGGAATGACAATTTTTTTTTTATGTTTTGCTCAGAATAATTTCTTTACTGCATACAGATGTCATTTTTTTGTCGATCAAGTCATTTCTTATTAGACCACTTGTAACAATTATGCAAAATACTTTTTAAAGATCCGTTTAAGATCATGGAGATGTCTTTTGGATGATTATCTTTAAGTTTTTTATCCAAAATTTTGCTTATCTCTTCTTTTGAAATCTCTAACTCTAGAGCATTTTGTCGAATTTATAAGAACATCGATTTGCTAATCGAAAACAAGCGAAAAAATTATTTCAAATTAGTAAAAATCAGAAAAGCAAATAATAATTATTTTAAAGAAATGTAAAAGCATAATCGTCTGCTGAAAAAAATATTTCTAATTCTAGTAAAATCAGACGATATCAATATTTACGAGACAGACGGTTTTTAATTGTTTTTACACAGTTTTTATGATATTTTTTATAATAAAAACCGAATAATTTAATTAAAAAATATATATGAGCCATTTCCGAAAATACATGAAAAGTATTTTAGCGTGAAATGCCCTTTTTTTGATCTGCGTCTATACTTTTTTCCCATTAATCCAGATGGAAATTTTATTAATTACCAAATTGATTGGATATTCAACTGTCAAATTAATTTAGGTATTTGATTATATAGCCAATTTATCAGTAAATTATATTGAAGAAAAAGCCATTCTTGTAATAACATATTTAATTATTGTTAGACAGCCAGTAATAAGGATAAAAATAAAATTGTTATTAAATTAAGTACAAATTTCCTTAATTTGCATAAAAAACTATATTTCGCAAAATAGCAGAAAAAAAACATTAATATCGCAATAATACATACATTAAAAAAGATATGAGTAGTAAAAGCCGTTTATGTCAAATAATCAAAAAGCATTCCGGTATCAGATTAACATAAAAGCATGGAGGGGAGATGAGAATTAAAAATTCACTGAAGTGTTTTAAACTTTGACAGCTTCAATTATTTTATGTTTAATGTAATTTGTTTGCTAAAAGCTTTAGTTCTTTCCATCAGAATATAAATGAAATATTTTATCATACTGAATTTTAGAATGTAGCATTTTTTATTTTATTTTATTAGCTTTAAATCCTTTACGCTGGCTTCAAAATAATGGGAAGATTAAATGATATACAGAAACTTGTCCGCGATTTTTGCAAACCATATTTTTAAAATTCTATTATGTTCGAAAGTCTTTCAAACTATTTTTGTCATGGTTTAGCCAAATTTACCACACATAAAGGGGGGGGGGCGATACTACGGAAAAGTTGCCGTTCTATCCCACAAACAATTGAATTTACTGAAAGCATTATAAAAGAAATTGATGGTTTTGAATGCCTTTAAAAATAATAGCAATTCTTGCGAAAAAATGGATAATGATTATATCGAAGTTTTTGTTTCAGGAGAAACATTTCTGTATTATTAACACTTAATGTTTACGAAAATGATTCCTGAATATTGCGTGACTGTAGCTATTCAGGTTTAAGTTTAAGCTTTGTCTTACGTATTATACATAAAACAGTATAATTTTGCTCACTTACTGTGCATCATTGTTGTAAGGTTTTTGGAAGCATTCAAACATGATTATAAAAATAAATGCAGGTTAGGTGGTAAAGTGAGTGTTTTTATTTATTGAAAACAAAAGTAGGTCAAATGAAGGAATGTAAGTATTTTAGTTTATTTTGATTAAAGCTGAATCGAGCCGAAAAGTATCAGACAAATGCTTACTGCAGAAAATAAAACAGATTTAAATAAAGGAACTTTTTTTTGATAATTTTCATTTCATAATTTATTTCTTTATATTAATAATCAGTACATTGGAATTCCAAATTAAAAAATATAAATATTTTGTCAAAGTTTTGAAGAAATAATTGTTGCATTTATCCACTTAACAAACAACAATCATGTTTCACACTCATATGATCGTTAACATGAATCGGTATAGGAACTACGAAACCTGCATTGAAAAAAAGGAATGGAAAGTTTTCATTCATTCATTCATTCATTTTAAAGTAAAATTAGTTTCATTTTAAAAGAAGTTTCCTTCTTATAGTATAATGTCATATTTGAAAATTAGTAGTTGATTCGCTCAATGATAACCGGCAATTTATGGAAATGAATTAAATATTTTATTCGATCAGAATGTGAGTACTTTTGTTTCAGCCAATACAATTTGTAAGTAAAAGATTTTTAAAAAATAAAATAAAATAAAATAAATCTTTTCTCATTTTTATCGATTTCCAGCGATGAAAATTATAATGAATCACTGACTTGAATTGGTAAAGTATATTTCAATTTCTTTAGCCCTTTTTTTTAAAATTAGCTTCTGGTTTTCTTTTGATATATTTCCCACAGTAAAAAATTCTAGAATCTTGACTATTTATTCCAAATCTAAAGATATCCTATGTCCAATTTTTCGGTTCTTTTTTATTTTATTTTCCGTCTTAGTAATAATTCATCTGTTACAAATTTCAGGTCAAATGAACTTCCGATGAAATCTGGAAAATCTGAATATTTTCTTCAAATATATCAATGATAGTTAGTCATTTATGATGCTAAGATGCTAAATCATTCTTGCCAAATATATCAACAAGTCATTTACATCATAAAAACGTTGATTATGATTCATAAAATAGCCAAGTTTTACAAAATCATGTTTAGAGACAACAAATAACAATGTCTTAATCTGGTAATATTTTTCAATATTTACATTTATCTCAGTTAATTATTTCGTTTAAATAAATATTTTTCGTAATGTATGTATTCGTTTATGTATGTATTTTAAAAATACATGTAGAGACAAGGAAGAAAAAAAATATGAAGCAGGAAATCTCCTCCTAAGACCAATATAAATGTCTCTTCCAATTATCTTTTAATTTAAAATGAATTATATTTAGCATTTTTCAGCTTATTTCAAATTAGAGTAGGAGAAGGAAACTAAGATTTGAGTCAATACTTAATCTGTTACATATTTAATTAACATATAATGATATTCAACTGCAAATAATTTTACATTATTAATGAAATGCTCATGACAATCGAGCAAGCTATTTAACATTTTTTTATTCCACAATTGTAGAAATAACCGAGAAAAATCGTAAAAACTAAAGGAAACACATTATTACTGTACTGAATGTAAATGAGGATATGGAGACTAAGAGCCTGCAATCAGTTACCAGATAGCTCAGGAAATAAAACAGATCGATTTATTACATTCTAACCTTGAATCATTGCCTCACATTCAACTGCGGGTAGATTCGTTTTCCCTCTTGTTGCACATCTTGATGACAAGATCAATCGGACATGATTGAGGATTTCTCTACTAAGCAAATCGGCACTTAGGGTCCATTTAGTTTTCGTCACCTCTGAGATTATGGAGGGGTGAAAGGCAAGTTTCCGTCCCCCTTTCACACCTCTAGGTGTCAATGAGAAACACTAATGGTTTACGTAATGACACATTTAGGAGAATCTGCCTTTTTAGTGATGCTGCATGCGTTGGACGGAGATTCTTTATCTCTACCAGTCAATCTTGCTGTATGGTCGGTTTTTTTAGATTTAAAGACGACCTAGTAACGATTATGGTTAAATGGGATGTTTTTGCATTAACTTTAGACGTGTATTCGAGACAAGCTGGAAAAAGGCCTCATGATTGATGAAAATTATTTCGGTTAAGCACCGAAATTCTGGCTCCAGAAAGATAAGGTAAGTGGGGAAAAAATCATTACTTTAGGATTTTACTAATTTCCTTATAACGAATTTTGTGAATGTGGACAAATGCCTTTTATTTTTGTTCCCTCTAAAAGTAAGAAAGGATACCGAAGAGAGGGAAAAATAGTGGAAAAAATTATTAAGCTATTAATAAAGTTATTGCAAGCTCAAGTTTTTAATATTTCTCTAATAGTTACCACTTTTTTTTATTAAATCTTTATATTCAGGCTTCATTATAATTTTTTTTCTATATATAAAAGGATTTAAAAGGTAATCGTAATACTCCTCTGAACTGTAACTTATTTTCACACACTTTCAAGTGTATCCAATATATCCAAACAAAGAATTTAGTTTTCTTAGTTTTAGGGGTATGTATTGATATTAAAGCTTGCAACTGTTTTTTCATTAAAAAAAGCTTTTCACAAAAAGCATTAGATTTCTGATAAGTACAGCTGATCATTATCCATTAGCTGAAGAAAATTCATGACGAGTTGGACGACTCATCATTTCAGTTCAAGAGCTTAAATGTACTATGACCCTTTTACTTCTTTTTCTATTAAATTAAATAAGATACACTTGAAAATACCGTATTGAGTACAGGAAGATGTCAAAAAAAAAGAAAGAAAGAAAAATAAATCAAAAATCAAAAAATCAAAAACGAAATCACGGTAAAAAAAAAAAAAAATTGGGAGGGAGAGAGGAACAAAAGCATTTTACTGAAAGGGGATTTAATCATTTTTTTTCAAATAATTCTTCCTTTTTTTCATTCGTTTTCAAGAAGTTGTATTTCGTTTACAAATTTCATAATATGTTAACAAATAAAGGCTTTTTTAATTTAAATATTAAAAAGTACATTAACATAAAAAGATTCTTTGCTTAAAAAAAGACAAATATTACTTCTTAATTAATTAATATATATTTCCCAGAATGTGATCAATATAAAAAGTACAATCGTGAGAAAGGCAAAAGCTACAGCAGCAACTGAATTTCAAAATTTCACTAATAACGAAACCGTAGAATGAAATGTTAAGGAGAACTAGATGCACAAATTTACCCTCCTTATGGTACGTTTATTTTAGTGTAATATTAATATCCATTGCTAAGTGGGGAACTTTTCGTCTAGCCCCATGACTCTGAAAAAAATAAGTATCCGGATTTCAGGTATTCGTTTTACCTCCTGATTATCAATTTTTAATTAAGATTACTAATCTTTACTCATACCATGCAATCATTTTTACACACAACATAAATCTACGAACATTTCTATATATCTACCATTTCTGGCCTTTCAATTCATAGATTCTTATTTTAAAAGATAATTATACCTCACAGACTGAAAATATAAATTAAAATTGTATCATGTTTTTCAGTTCACGCTTATAAAAATAATTATTATTATTTATGACTATTTAATTCCACACTAAATTTTATTCGTGTAAAACATTCAAAAACAGATTTTTTGGTAATCTTAAAATGCAGAAGCAACCTTTCTTCTTATGAAGGGAAGGGAGAAATGTAAAAATAATAAAACAAATTATCGTTTTTAAATTTCTATAACAATGGTCACGAAAATTGATTCAGCTTAATTGTTCTCTCTATAATTAATGAATCCATCCTCTTAAAAGCAGACTGACGATCAGTCTCTCGAGCGACAAGTGTTATTTACTTATATGCTGGAAAGGTGAGTAACCCGAAGTAATTAATTGTTTAGCTGACGCTATTTGATTGCATATTTTGGCGATAAAAAGAAATTGATGAGTGTTGTGCCACGCGTAAAATAAATTTTTTTTTCTTCAAAATTTCTGTGCATTTTGGAAGAATTATACAGAATAAGTATCGGGGTCGTCACCTTATTAAAAATACTGCTATTTCATCCTTATCACAGGAAAAGAATTTTCTCATTATAAATGGTTTACCAGGGTTTTTTTTTTTTTAATTTTAAATAACACATGAAATGTTTGTTAATAGAATGGTATGAAAAATTCAGTGAAGTTATTATATCTGTTATCTATTTTATATAAACATAAAATAAGATTTACACAACCTTTTCAAATATATCCCTCCCGCCTCTAATTGGATGAAACATCGTAAAAATTTATCTTTCATTAAACAATGCTTGTTTCAATTCAATTACGAATTCATCAAAATAAATTTTTTCTTTATAATTAGATTTTAATTTGAAACTAACATAATACATAAAATCATCTTGTAAATACTTTTAACAAAATGAATTTTAATAAGAAATTCATTTATAATTCAAAGAGCAATCCTTTTATCAAAAAATCTAAGAATCGAGCTCCGTTTACTTACAAAAGTTCATTAATTGTTTGCAGCTGAACTTTTAAAGTAAGAGGTAAGTGTTTTACATTATCTTTCTATTAATTTTTTTAAATGCAAAAGAAGAGATATTATGCCGTATTTACTTAATAAGGGCGTAACATTCTTTAACCGAATTTTCCCCCCTTTTTCAAACCAAGAGATTTGATTTACACGTACATCATTTTGTTTTTTATTCCCTTGCAACATACGAACTGATTTACAGCAGACCACTAACTGACGATCTTAAATGTTATTGCAAAGCTAAATCTTTTTACTGACAATATAAATTTCCTTTTCGTTATTTATTTATTCTGAGATTCAAGTAATCACTTTTAAATGCGTACAATATGAATATAAGTTTAAGGGAAAATGTGTAGGACTTCTTCGAATGTTTCAGTTTTTTTTTTTTTTTTTTTTTTTTTTTTGCTTAGTGAATTAAAAGATGAACAAACAAAAAAAAAGATTTTTATAATGTAAACTAATGAATGTTGTTGGAGTGAAACATATTTTTAGTAATTTATATAAATAAAGCTTACATTATTGAACTGATTTTACAGTCCCTAACTGCTTTTTAAGCTTTTTTTTAATAAAAAAAAACTCTGTTTCCCACCTTGTCCGAATCTCTTGTTTCGAAAATAGCACACAGACTAAAAAATTTCAAATTGCAAAACGTGGACAAATTTTTTACCAATTTTTCATGATTGCACCACCACAACAGACATTTTTCTCAACAAAAATTAGAGGAACTTTCAAAATCATTTCGAAGTATTTTGTACATATTTATTTTTTATTAAACAAGAACATCACGGTTTAGTTGGTCATTTACTTTTGTGGTATCCCTGTTTATGGAGAGGGGGGGAATAAATGTTCTTTGTTTCATCGTCTTATATTTCGTTATGAAATATCAACTGAATTTTGTGAACAATATGGAATTAAATTATTTCGAAAATATTATATGTTCTGCAGAAAAGATAAAACTAATGTGAACTATTTTTAAAACCAAATTATATATAGTTTAATGTATTGTAATTATAACTAAAATTTATAATTGAAACAATAATAATTCCTAAAAAATCATAAGAAAAAGAGCCTAGAGTAAAAAAAAAAAAAAATCATTCAAATATTTACTTGTTCGTCTATTAATAAAAAAGAAAATTGCTTAGAGGGAAATCCATTATATCAGCCCTATGCATGATTTTTATCATGTTTTATTGGAGAATCTTTCATATAGATTAGTACCATAGTGTGCAATCAATTATAAGTAGCAACTTACAAATTTAAATCTCATGTTGAAATAAAAGCTTATTTTTAAAAGTAAACAACTGGAACACGCCAATCATCCATAGTATTTTACCAAGATTCCTTTAGTTGTAAGAAAATTCAGTAGATATTTAAAATTTTGCTAATGCTTTTAAAAAACGTCTTCAAACTTAAAATAAGTACCTAAATGCGATATGATGGGGAAATATAAAATACTTTTTTGTACTTTATTAAGACAACTGTTTAAAACACAATAATAATAATCGCAAAAATTAAATTAAAATTTATTAGAACATCTTCCTCTACATAATATATATGAATTCATGCCAAAGTAAACTATTAATAATGTTGAAATATAATTTGCAGAAGTAATCCAGGTTTAGAATAAATACCTCTCTAAAGGATACTAAAAGAAATATGAATACACCATCGATATTTTCATGTTTTTTCAGCAGCAGCAGCAATTTCAACGTTCCAACCTTTAAGTTCACGACAGCAATTTGGAATTTTCCACTGCTATGAAAGGAGTGAAGGCCTTATCTCTCCTTACGTCTTATCTCCTCTAATCTACCTATCAGCTTTCGCCTAACTTTTAATCAAGGTGGGAAAACAAACAAGTGGTAGTGGCTACTGTGCGGTGGCGGTAACAGGTCAAGCCATTTTTCCTGCAGAAGGCGGACCAAACTTCGCTTTTGATGAGAATCTTCTGATGCTGCCTGATAAGACTAAAACGTTTTAGCTGATGGTATCGGTTATGAATGGCGCAGCTCTCGGGTTTCTGACATTTTCCCGAGAAATATATTCTGCGAATTTCTGATTCAGTTCCTTTCACATAACAATTTGCTGAAGCTCATGAGGCTTATTAATTATTTTGTAATTTTTAATTGACTGCATTCTCATTGTAAAGGTTTTTTTCGAAACTATTTAAAATAATTCCGTGATACATTTTAAATTCGTGGAGTTTTTTTATAAGTTTGGATGAAGAAAAAAATTATTGCTACAATAACATAAGGTAAGAGAAAAAAAAATTATTGTGATTTCATATACTAGAAAATTTTAAATTCGGCTCAATTCGAAATTAGTTTTTTAATACCTTATTAAAAGTTCTTAACATTTGTCATTGACTCTAATATTTTGTACGTAATAAGAGTTGTAAAATAATAATTAATCAAAAAATGTGTTAATATATATGCATTTTCTATTTCAATTTCTCAAGTGATTCACTTGTTGGTGGAGCAAAAATATGAGTTAAAATTTTTTATGGATTAGTTATTATCTTGAGAATCATCTACACTACATCGATTACACAACATATAGTAAATCTATTGGAAATCTAAATTTTTGTTGTCAGTATTTTATACAGAATATCTCATATTTTAGCATAGTTTCAATGGAAGGTGCTTTTTTTCTTCTAAATATCGCTTCTTTTTTACAGTTTTCTTCACTTAAAAATCTATAAATTGTGTTCTATATAGTTCAAGGAGCAATTATAAAAAAAACATTTAAAAAAATTCTTATCAAATAAACGCATTATTTATTATTTTAATTTGAGGAAAATTAAGTTGTTGAAGTCGTACCTGCTTAAAATTTGAATTTAGTTTATTTTTACATTATTCAGACAAAATTCACAGAATGTTTTTAAAGATAATGCATAATAATTTTTTTCAATTATAATCTAGCTTTAATTAATGATTAATAAGTAATAACAGACAATAATAACTATATTAATATATAATACTGTTTTAGTTTTCAGAAGCTTGAAATTAATTTTTGTTTTCAGATAAAGTTTAATCTTCATATGACATTTCAAAAGTGTATATATATAATGCTGAGAGATTTAAATTATATGTCTTTTTTTATTGAAGCACAGAGTAACTAAATTACACCGTTATAAGCTACTAAAGCTACTAGGGACATTTGGAGCTAAAATATAGGCCAAAAAGAATTATTCTCTTAAAAAAACTTAAAAACCTATTAAAAGTTAACCTAATTTTGCTATCAATTGAACGGCTAACAACAGTTCTAAAAAGTTGGTTAAGTTCGTTTATTTTAAAGCAATCAATTTAATCACTTTCAGAAACAAAATAATTCAATTAGCCTATGCTGGTTAGTGGGTCAGTAAAGCAGTAGAAATCTATATATCAGAAAGGAAAGATAGATTCTACAATTCACCTCAAATCCCACATGTTCGGTTCTCACTCCATTATTAGAAGTCACCAAAGTTGTGACCCCTTCAATTATCTGGTTTCACAGTCTCCTAAGAATCGCCTACTTTGTTCCTTTATTATTGTCACATAATTCTTGATCCTAGAACTATAATGATCTTGGAATGCTGTTAGAAGCTTACTTCTATGTCGTTTTAAAGTGCCCTTTGGTAGTTATATCGATTTTTGCTCGCATTTGAGGTACACATTCCAGAGTTTATCTGGTGTTAATAACGACAGAGCTTTATCCATTAAGTTCTTTATTGAGTGAGTACGTTGTACGTGGGAGATAAGGCGACTATAATCGAAGCTTTATGTTTTTATGTGCCTTTATTTGAGTTAGTGTAAAAACTTTTGATTTTCTGACAGGATGTATCTCCCACTTCTCCCAAACTGAAATATTTTTTATCGCTGTCACTGATGTATCAATTGGAAAATTTCTATTCATAAGAATATTATATTCTTTACTTAAATGAATGCTTTAAAGATATTTGAAAAAATATTTCTTGAATAAAATTCTTACCTTGTAGAATTAATCAATATAGATGGGCCTGCAAAATTTTCTTCGGATTTCTTTATAACTTTACAATGCATAGATGCCTATTTACCCTGCATAAAAATTTCATTATTTTTAAAATTATGATTAAATTGACAAGTTATAAAAATAAAAAGATTTGATATTTCATCCATAGATGTTAGAGAGTATATTTTTATAAAATGCTGCATATATGCATGTGTATAAAACATAACTTTGAAAAATGAGCTGAAATGATGAGTTAATTTGAAAACTAATTAATTTAAGGGGTTAGCTTTCCTTTTTCATAATTAAGCAAACAGTTAATTTTTCAATTACTTTTTTATTCTAAATGGTGTATTTACTGAAATTCCTGTCAATTCAATTGCCTATCCAACGATAGAATTTACATTTGTGTTAGATTCCAAACTCTGTAATACTTCAGCCTTCTAATTTTTATAGTAGATTTCTCTTTAAATGCTCCGTTTCATTCGTTCAAAAATGACACAATTTATTTAATATGCGTCAATTCTCCGGAGAATAATAAATAAATTCACAAACCAGTAGTACATTTCATTACCCAAAAGAAACTACAATCGAAATGGGAAAAGTTGACTACTTTCTGGAACCGATGATTCACCAGTAAGTTGGCGCGAATAATTATCTCGAGTTGAAGCCTATATTTTTAATATATGGCATTTTTTTAATGCAAGAAAAAATACTTGCAATCGAAAAAAATAATCCGAATATTAATCATCATCTAACCTCTAAATATATTTTGATTTCTTTAACACTGTTTTAATTCTAATATCTTTAACGCGAGAATTCCAGCTTAATTTACTACGCATGATTCAATTTATTTTATATTGTGTTATTACATGTACAAAAACAATGACAGGAGTATAAAGAACTAAGTTTATATCAATAAATAATTCCAAAATTGGAGGTATTTAATGAATTGTCACGATGCAAAAACGATTAAATGAATGCGGGAAAACTAGTTACATGATCGTAATAAATTGTAGTTACGATTAGCACCGAGAAAGAAAAGCTGTGAAATCTAAATTTTCAAGATTGAAAAACAAAATACTTGCTTCTCAGAATGAATCCATATTAAATATAAATTTTTTTGATAGAAGAGAGATAAAAATTTAAAGGAGATTGAAATATGTTCGAATATGATAATGTTTTAGATTTTTTTTTTTTTTAAAGTTTACACTGAATATGCAGTAGTGATAATGTATGCACAAAAAAAATTTATTTAATATTGTTGCAACGAGCGCGAGTGTAAATAGAGTAAACAAAATGATAAAAAGTATTGCAAGAAATAAAAGAATATTTCAAAAAAGGAAATTTTGGGATTGGAGAAAAATTACATATATATAAAACTAATATCAGTAAAAAGCTTACTCTTGAAATTTAAAGTGTATAAAGACAGTTTTCATGCACAATGGGTTAATAATTTATACAGGGAAAGCCTTAAAAGTTTGATTAATTTCTAATCAAATGATAAAATCCCTTTAAAGCGAGCAGTTAGCATTCAAGAACTATCTATGTACTAATTTTGATAGGTCCAGCGCTCTGCCATGTTAAGCGTTTTGAAAAGATTTTTTTTTTCTATCATTTACTTTACCATTTACAGATAATATGCCATGTGCAAACATTTTTATGGGAAAAAGATTCATGAAACGGAGAAAAGTTCTGTACAATAAAATTCAAACCGTGATTACATGAATATCGAATATTATTATCAAAAAGGAATTCTGTTCAAATGTTTCAGCTACCTTTGGAATATATCAGAATAACTTTAGCACTATTTGACTGACAGAGTACAATGATTTGCTTTATAACTTTTCCTGTACTGTCAACTTAAATTGTCTTTAAAAATAGGTATATTGTAGGAGACTGGTAAGGAATGGGTTTTAAAATTTTATGAGATAAATAAACATATGAATGCATTTATTAATTGAATTTTTATTACCATTTTATTATGTTCCACAATCTTTTGATTTTTCTTGTAGTTATCTATAAATAATATATAAACGATTGAAAATATTGATTCTTTTTTGTCTTTGTTTCCTAAACTTAGACAAAAACAGGACAAATATAAATTTGAAAAAAATTACGAAAATAAAAAAAAGCAACATATTTCTTTTATTTGATTTAGAATTTCTTGGAGAAGTTTGTGTGTGTGTGTTTAACAGAGGGAGAGAGAGGGAGGGAAGGAGAGAGAGAGAGAGGAAGTACTATAATTACAAAACTTCTATTTCGAGACTGTGAGTGTGAATTGTCAATTAAAAAAAAGGAATTTCCCATTAGAGATTTGCTTGCTTGCATTTAAAATTTAAAAGTAGCAATTAGGAATAATCTACAATAGGTATTCGGTTGTAGCATGCTATAAAGCCACCCAAATTAATTCTTGCATTTAATTAATTTTTAGTAGTTAATTGTATTATTTATTCATATTATTAGCGGTAGGTGACTCCAAATATTAGAAAAATTCTTAATTTATACAATATTTCTTGATTTTGACGCCTGAAATTATCAAACATTTTTTCTATTCCAAAACAGTAGGCCTTTCTTTATCAGTTGAAGATGTGAGAAATTCAAGGAAGTTGTTTATATGAAGACATTGTGCTGCCATCTTCTGGTGTAACTTAAGTTGATTCATAAATTCTTTTTCTTCTTCGAAATACTTTAAATTAGTTTTTAATTTTCTTTAGTCCTTCTTTATGAAATAAAAAGATTTTTAAATATTTTTTTTTCAAGTGGTTTCTTTTTACTCGAAAAAAATTTCTTTTCATTTCCATTTTATTTTTTTATTTTTATGTGGAACAGATTTTGTAATCCCAAAATTTGGAAATAAGCATGAGCATAAAGAAATTAAATACAATAAATAAAAAAAGTTTAACTTTGATTTATAATTCATTAAACAGTGCACATCGTGAAGCACAAAAATGTTCAGGATATTCTTTTATTAATTTAATTTTATTGCATCAAAATAGTTAAAATTTTAAATATAATTATTTATTTTCAAGCGAAAAATCTATCATACTAAGAAACTTCATAAAAGAAATTTTGTTTTTGAGTAGAAATAGATATTATTTAATTTTTTAAAGGATTCTAATTTAATTATTTTTAAAGCTATTACAGTTATGAAAATAAAATTCCCCTTGATAAAATTTCCTGAATTTTTACATAGTTTATAAAATGAATGTTCTTTAAAACGACATAAAATAAGCTTATAGATTAAACAAATTTCATGAATGAAATAGTAAAAATCGAAGTTCTTTACTTTTTTTTTTCTTTCTTTTTTTTGTAAAACTGAATAAAAACGTTACACATAAAAAGTTTTGAAACTCGCACAAGCAGGGAAAAATAATCAAATTTAATTCATAAAATTCATATATTACCGTTGTTGTTATTTGATAAAAAATATTTCAAGAATCATTGTTTCTTGTGCCCGTTAGAGCAGGTGGTTTGCAGCAGACATCTGCCTTAATTTTCACCTGCTAATACGTTCATTCAACGGTAAATCGCAACAAAAAGAAAAATATTGCAAAAGAATAAAGAGATATCAATGAAAAATATCAAATAAATCACAGATGTTTCGAAAATTTAAATTTTTTTTAATCTAATGAATCTTTAACGGATAAAATCTTAAATTTTCTGTAATAATTAGAGAGAAATGTAATTAAATATTTTTAAATGTAATGCAAAATTAATTTTCAGTTTTTAATTTCGTCTTGTAAGAGTAAAATAAATTAACGAAAAAAATTTGGTGAAGAAAAGATAATTTACAGGATATTCACACGTATTTTTACTCGATACATTAAAAGCACAATTAGGATTTTTTTTGGTTTAATGCATGACTGAGTTTAAAATTAGCATTATTAATTTAAAAATTATCAAATCACAATGAAGATTTCTGTAAGATTACTTGAAAGAAAAATGTTTTATAGAAATTATATATATATATATAAGGATTATATATATCCTTATATATTAAGGATTATATATATAAGGATTAAGGGAAGCGGTTTCATTGTTATTTTACGTACTACGTAAACAATAATGCGACTTAAGTCATAAAAATATTCATATACATAGCACTTGGACAATACTTTCAGAAATTGAATTAAATCACAAATTAATTAATATAAGTTTTAATCTCACTTGAAATCTATACTTAAATAAACTGTAATGCAATTGCATCATTACATTACATGCAATTTTATATATTTGTAAAGCAATGAGAAGCAACATTCAATAATTTCAGAAATACTGTTTGAAAGATGAAGATTTTCTACAACATGTAACAAATGGGATGTACAACATGTACTCTGACATGTTACAAATGATATGTTAACATCAAATTTTTATAGGTTCCCCTTAATACCAATGTCATGAAGAATAGATATAAACACATGTCTGGTATAAAAAAAAACAATAAACGTGAGTAAAAATAATGCATTTGTGTATCACATAAAAGTAATTACCAAAATCAAATGTTATTTTCTGTTAACAGTGTAGCCAGAAAAATGCATCAAAACATTGAATAAACTAGTAAGACGTGCGACATTTATTACTTTTTATTGCGATGCGTAACTGTAAACAATTATCACGTATGCTTCAAAACAACAAGTATGAAATATTTTGAAACACTCTTCTGCTCCATTCTGTGAAAAAATGAACAAGAACGTAAAGGAATTGTGATTCTAGGTTTGAAATGAAAATAAAAGAACAAGCCGCCATTGCTAAAAAACCGCCAAAGCCTAATTACAGGCATTTAAATAATATATTTGGACATTAATGTTTAAAAGCTGCTCTATTAAAACGTGGTCACTGACATTTTAAAGCTAAGCATTAAGTAACGTAAGTTCTTTCTTGCTTTAATTTCAAAGTCAAGGATATTTTTATTGCAGTTTTTGCCGGATCATTGAAATTACCGGTTCTAAAGAAAGATTGAGAAAGGAGGAGGGGGGCACTAATCTTTTCCCCCCTTTCATTTTTCTCCTGCGTTTCAGTGATTTTCTTTTGTTTTATAAATCGTTTGTCTGTTATTTAAGTGTAGTCATTACGTCTTCATTTAACAGCAAACTTTTCTTCACTCACCCTAACACATTTCGGGTAGAAAGATGTTTTTGAAGTGCCCTTCCTTGCAGAATAATTTTTGTTTTCCTTGATAAAATAGTCCCACACACCGCGAACTCACACGACGGTTTTTATCCAGGGGCTTATATAAGATATCTTCATTAAAGGCAATTAAAAAATAATGTCTTTATTGTATTGACATAAAATTAGGATAATAAGAATTAGTTTGCTGAAGATTGTGTAATCTACAATTAATTTTGCTGAAAACTTACTACTTTTTTTCACTCATAGAAACAGAAAAATATAAACACATAATAATATGAAGGAAAATTTTGAACACCAGTTAACAATAATATAACTTTGAATACTGTTATCTTTATTAGAATTCTAATAAAGATTAACGTGAAAAAGGATTTAATTTAATATGCGAGCAATACAAAGAAATTAGAAGAATGTTAAAATAGCTTTGCTTTTTCGATTTTTCAGGGTTTTAAATACATTACACCTGCAAGTAGTTTATAAAATTAATATTAGTCATGCATTTACATAATTATATAAGTAAACTAGTAAGAATAATTCAAAAAAAAAATTTCTTGATGAAATGTTTGGAAGAAACTCGTTTGTTTAAATGGTGAATGTTTTTATCGCGTAGAACCTGATTTAAATGAGCGAAAAAGAAAAAGTAAATAACAAATCGTGATTTTATATGTTAATAGATAGAATTAAACGCAAAACAACTTGAATGTTTAATGGAAACTTCACATAAATTTTCAGTCACTTGTACTTTACAAAATATAATCCTGATATCAGAAATAGTAATTAAGAAATTCATTTGGCAGTTTGAAGAAAAGATCAAGTTGGATAGAGTACCCCCAACCCAATTTTTCCAAAAAATGTCCAAGGAAAATACATCAGAAAAATAAGTAGCTTTTTGTCCCGTTCCCTTTTAAAAATGAATATGTCGATTTTTTTTCTCTTTTTAAACTACTGAATAAATTGAAAAATGCATTATCAATTCAAAGCTCTCCTGTCATTTTTTTAAAAAAAATTTCATATGTATTTATTAGGGAAGGTGATTTTTGTTTTATTTTTTCTAAAGATAACTCATAAGCTATTTTTTATAGAACTTCTTATTGCTTAAACAACAAAGTAGGCATGAATAATTCGAAAAAAATGTAAATACTAGTATAAATGCATTTAAATATTTCTAGAAAAATCTGATAGTTGCTTAAAAAATTTATTAAGGTGTAAATAAAACTTTACAAAAAATTTCAAGTAAACAACTTTAACAATACAGATTTACAATAAGATTTCATATTTTGCCCTCCTATAAAACCGAGGGAAACTTTAGAAAATGCACCATGTGAAGACGTGCACATATCCTCCCCATTTCAAATTTTATCCCCCCTCCCCCCATGGGACAGCAACAGTTGACTTCAGGTGAGTTTACCCCAGGCGCCGCCAGGGTGCTCTACCTGTCTAAAGATCCTTCCAATTCACTCAAGAAGTTGAGAGGGGAGGTCCTATATCGTTTGGTGGAGCATCATCACGGCTCATATCAGTATCGAGCTCGCACATGCTCCTAACAAGTTGTCCCATGCGCAGATGTCTCCGATAGTGTAAACCGCGAAACAGTAGTTACCGTTTGGTGCGCGCGTATTGGCCGTCCCGTTATATTTATTCAATTCGGATAAAAGCGAACATGCTATAGAGGATTTTATTAAGAGGTATTGTAGAATATATTTGCTATATTGTTTTGATACTGACTGAGAATTTTATTTAAAAATATCTTCCTAAATTAGCAAAATTGTTTATTGATGGAAATATCCGTTCTTCGCTTGAAATTACGAAAGAGTTGATTTAGTTTTGAAGATTTCTGCTATTGTTTATAAACTAATTCAAGGAGAAAGAATTTTATGTAAACTTTTTGTAATATATTGTGATAGTTCCGTTGTGGACGAAATTGACTTGAAGATAATTTTATTTCAGATAAAATAAGTTTTGGATTGTGAGATATTATTATTCCGTCATGAAGCTAAAAATATTTGTATAGTAAAGAAAAAAAAATCTGAAATTAAATCGAGTTTTAACTAGGGAGAACTAATTCTAGTTTTCACTACGACGGCTTAAGTATTTAATATTCAGTGATTCCAACGAAATTCTGTTTGAAATGATGTCGATCGGAAGCAATATGCATCGCATGCTAAACTCAGGAGAAGATGCTAGACGTCTGTTATATCTTTCTTCTCTTCACCAGTCTTCCCAAAATCTTATTTCCGCTCCAAAAGATGATATTCTTGCGGTCAGAAGAAATCCCTTGGACATTAGCCAACAATCCCATTTACCTCAGCAGCAAAACAGTCAGCGAATTCAGAGTTGTCCTACGCCAAATACCTCAACTAACAAACGAAATGCTTTCGGTGCTACACAGCCAAATACCGCCGTATCCCGCCGCAACGCACGGGAAAGGAAGCGAGTTCGTCTCGTAAACTTAGGATTTTCAACTCTGAGAGAACGAGTGCCACCAGGGGCAAAAAATAAAAAACTAAGTAAAGTTGAGACACTTAGAGCTGCTATTGATTATATTGGACAATTACAGCGCATGCTGGGAATGGCTGAGCCACAGTCCTTTGAGGATAAAAATTTTCAAAGCATGCTTTCAGACGAGAATTATGGACAGGATGATTGTTCTTCGGTGGCATCTTCGGAAGAAATTGGTGTTGTTGGAGGCTCTTGTGGACCTTCTGGAGGATCTGGGGATCTATCGCCAGCGTCCAGTCATCCCTCGGACTATTCCCTAGTGTCATCACCCTATACAAACCAAGCAACTCAAGATGACCACTTAATGGACATTGGCCTTTGGTTTTCGTAAAGAAAATCTACAATACTAGGTGAGTGGGCTGTTTTTTAAAAAAATTTAATCATTTATCTTTTGATGAAATTTTTTACAAAATTTTTAATTTATAGAGATTTTTTAAAAAATTTTTTATGGGAAGCTGTAAAAATTTCAATGTTTATAAATGTGTAGGTTTCTTTTATATCTGTATTTTCAAACTCATTAAAATGAAATATATATAAAGAAAATCATGCACATACGTAAGTCAGTTTTATAATTTCAGAATGATTTATTGTATTTCCTCTAAAGATAGGAAAATCTCAAAATATTTCCTCACATTTTATTTCATTTAAATATTAACAACACAATTTCTTGCATCTTGAAAAATTAATATTTTAAATATGGAAAGAATAATTGGTATACGCATAATTTATATTCTTTGCTTACATCAAATAAGTCTTAAAGGAAAATTATTTTTATGGAGTGAGCATTAATTTTCTAAAGAATTAACAGGCAAATTATTAAAATTATACATAATATGATGTATCTAAAAGCACTCTTAAGGAATTTTGAATTTTATTTATTCATTCATAATGAATTTTTTTCTTGAAAATCGTAAAACCAATTAAAGCAGCTAACAATGTATTAAATAAATTGAACAAAGTCTTACTATATAATCATTTCAGTATAATAATTTCTATATAATAGAATAAGTCAAAATGTCAAGGGTTATTTTTAACCAATTTTTAACACTATTTTGAATTTTAATTATTATAAAAACAAATTTAATACATTGATGATAAGATTTTTAACATATTAAAGCATGAGACTAATAATAGCAATTATAGAAATGATTATCTCGATAAAATTAATTTTTTTATTATTTTTATCGAGAGAACTAATTTTTCTACTTTAAGATTTTTATTATTATTATTGGTTTGAAATCTCCAAAATTTAAAAACAAACTAAATCATGCAAGTTTTTCAAATTTTATTAATTTCGTTAATACAAAAATATTTAATGCGTATGTGACCACAAAGAGAGAAGAGAAATTAGATTTTTGTCAATGCATTTCAAAATTTTAAAAGGGAATGACTGAAATTTCATGAACAAAAATATTTTATTTCAAATTCAAGATAAGAAGTTAAAGAATGTTTTTAAAAACTAAAAACTTTTCTATTATTTATCAAAATTACATTTCTATTGCTATTTATTTATTTATCAAAATTATAGAAAATATTCTTATTCCTTTTGAATGCGTTTTGAATGTGCACGCATCAGAAATTGCAAAAATTACAACTGAAGGCAGCGTTTTCTCAAAAATAATATTTATACAAAAAAATGAAAAGAAAAAAAAAAAGGGGAGGAAACTGAAATTTGTCGGAATCAATACATTAAATGTGTACAAATAAATACATATATATTAACATAAATATGAAAAAAGCTAAAGGCTTGTGTCCTATGCTTTATTCGAGAATATATTTTGTAACCGTGACTCATTAATTATTAATCAAAATTTTAATTTATTGAGATTTCAGTATGGATTTTATCTTTAAAACTGAAGAACATAAAAATTCGATAACGAAGACCACATAAAGGAAGTTACATATATATATATATATATATAGAGAGAGAGAGACTGATTAATCATAAATTATATGATCGCCGAATATTAGAAAATATATTACACGTACTTTTAAAGAATATAGATAGTTTTGACTGTTCTTCATATATATAAGTTCGTAAAAGTGTTTTTGTTCAGAAGAATTTCCAATTAAACTATTTTTCAAAAATATAATTTTTTTAAAGTTTTAAAAAAATACAATTTCATTTCAAGAAAATTCCTTAACTATATGGATTTATGACTATTTATTCAAATATCAGGAAAGGATATTTTTTTTAGTCACATAAATAAATTATTCATAAATTTAAATGGGTTTTATTTTTCGCACAAATACATTTTGTTAGAGTGAAACGCTATTGGAGAATAAGAATTTTTACTTGCGTCACAGAAAACTAGATGGCGCAGCATTCGTTATTTATTCTATTCAGGCAGCAGGCTAAGATGTGCGCATTTATATTGAAAACTGTAATCAAGAAGAATTTAAACTCTCAATCCTTATTAACCGATAATACAGTTATATATTTATGCATTATAAGGAATTATAAAATTTAAAATTAAGTTGTGGTTTCTTTAAATTTTTTCATTTATTAAAAAGTAATTTCTAAAAATTATTTCACATTTAAATAAATATAAAGAACAATCAATATTATTTAATAAAATTTTTTACATCCTTTATTTTGTAATTAATCTCTTTACAAAAAGCGATAAGCTTTATGAATAACATTATTTATAAAAACTATATGTGTTTCGACTATAGTCTCACGTACGTTCTATATAAAGTCACAACTTAAATAATTTTCAAATATAATTTATTTATGAAAAATAGTTTTAAAAAACACAGAATTATTAAGAACGAATTCATATAAAAAATAAATAATAAAGTTATCATTAAAGAATAATTTCTGGAAAAATAAAGTTGATATGATACAAAACTTTTGCAATGAAGAAAGTTTTCGGATCACTTCGATTTTAATATTAGAATGGATTTTTTTATTCAATTAAAATTAATTATCTTTCACTTAATTTTAGAATTTACGGATCTCAAAATCAAATAATGTTGAATGCACTTAAAGTTTACTAAGATTAAAATGAATTATTTTTTAAGATAAGTAAAATGAAATGATCTTCATACATTCGTAATTAATTAGAGCTATTCATCTCATAAACATATTATAAAATGTCCGATCATTGTTATAGAAAAATAAGATATATTTCCTAATCCTTTCCTTAATATTTATACATTAATATTTTTAGAAAATCATTTGGCTGATGTAAAATAATAATAATAATCCTTCTCAAATAAAAAGAAGAAGAAAAAACGCTTGCCATTAATAAAATGAAGAGACGTTCAAGGAAATGAAAGCGATTACCAAATGAAAAGGAAAAAAATTCTTGTTCTTCTCTTAAAAAGGATTATTCATCATTTTTCCTTCCCCCAAAATAATCATATACTCCATTTCAGACTCCGCTTTCACTTATTCTTCGACAGACTTTCGTAGAATTTTCCTTATTTCTTTATTTATATAAAAGACTTAAGTAAGACTTATTAAATTTTTGTAGTATTTCTCACCGGAAATGAATCGGTCAAACCTTTGAAAAGTGTGCATTTACGCTGTGCCTATATAGAATGCATATTTCGAAATACATATTATTTCCTCACAGAATTACTTAAAGTATTCTGAATATATTGAATGTTCGGGGAAAAATATTCTCAATAAATAAAAAATAAAAAGGCCTCCTTTTTTTTTATTATTTGAACAACATAGAATGTAATTTTCGCAGTTTCACTTGAATAAATGTTTTAAATGTAATTTTAGAATTTATTTTTTGAAGAATAGAACAGAATTATCAAACAGTGATATCTTTAATGATTGCAAAATTTTGTTTGAAATAATCCTGACAATTAACTGATATTTCAGGCCATAACAGATAGGTTGTCAAAACTTTATTCTTCAGTTTCTTAATTTAAATTCTAAATGATAACTAATATCAAATAAGGCTATAATTTAACAGTGATATTCATGTTACAACGAATGAATTACGATACTTTGTACACATCTTTTTCTTATTTCAAAATTATAAATAATTTACGTAATCCTACAATTTTACTTAGAAAAATTACGACCACCGAATCCATACAGAAGAACAAACATCTCTTCCATTTCTTCGTTGGAAATATAGTTTAAAAGGCATAAAATCCATTTATTTTTAAAATCACAACTGAAAATATTGCGAAAATTTAGTTAAATCTACAAAATTTAATTACATTATTACATGCATTGCCTTTAAAATTTAGTATAAAGCATTGGCATGTGTGTTCAAATCAAAAATTTTAAAAATATCACTCTTTTTCTACAAAAAATTCCTTAAGGGCCTCAGATTTTAGACCTGTAAGGCAGAGTACCAAGTGCTCCACCTTTTATGACTTATGAATTTCTAGATTATTGAATAAAAATTTTAGACTCTCCATTCTTGAAAATAATAGTTTTAATCCCCTCCAATTTATATTTATTAAGGAAATGCACTGGAAACCTTCTTTTTCATACTATTTTTAAAAATCTATCGCGACTAAATTCAAAATTATGTGTAATTAAGAAGAAAAAAAAAAGTGCCTGCTTACAGATTTTTTTTTTTTACACGACTAATTGGTTGTCATATAAATAAATATATTCGCAAACAGCAAAATGTTTTAAAATGAGAAACTGCAATCCTTAATGCAAAGAACTTTCAAATCCAACTTACAAAATGAACTAGGTATGATCCAAGACCCCATTTCTTCGACAATAGACGGGAGATAGCAAAGGAAAGAAAGAAAGAAAAAAAATCAGTGAAAAGAAAAGAAACTAATGATGCACTTAGCTTCCGTTAAAAAAGGGTGAATAGATACTCCTGTCTGCTTACCAACTTATGGATTCATAAGTTCCGGTAGTATTCCCATTATATCCACATTTCTGTGTTCCCCTTCTTGTCTATTGAACGATGATTCGAAGAGAGCAATGGAGGTTGAAAGAGAGTAAGAGAGAGAGAGAGAGAGAGAGAGGAAAGGACATTAGCGAAAAAGATGCTTTTTTGCAAAATGAAAGAGGAAACTTATTAAAGCATTTTATGGTCAGAAATAAAATGCATGCACCATGAAACAATAAGGATTCTTCAAAAGATAGAATTATAAAAGATACAATGTTTTCTTATAAAGCAATAAAAATACCAACTTGGTAATTAAATGTAACTATATTATTTAATTTGAAGGGATAGTAGAA
This sequence comes from Argiope bruennichi, assembly GCF_947563725.1. Classification (NCBI taxonomy): domain Eukaryota; kingdom Metazoa; phylum Arthropoda; class Arachnida; order Araneae; family Araneidae; genus Argiope; species Argiope bruennichi. Next base: position 38,203,588 of record NC_079160.1, read on the forward strand.
AAAGGAATTAAAAAAAATCCATTTAGATCGAATTAGCTACTTCATTAAAGCAGCTCTTTTCATGTTGTTGACAAAAAATGAGAAAGAGAGAGAAAGATAAAGAATGGAAGAAAAATAAACTGCTATCTGCAATAAGAACTCATAAACAGTTTTTATAAAACACTTTTGTAGAACATTTTAACCAAACATAAAGCTGATAATGAAATCTAAAACTTTGTAAAAAGAAAAGTAAAGAAAAAAAAAGTGCATGAAGCCTCGTAAAGTTCGGTCGTTAGCCTGCATGCCTGCATTACAGAACATATTGTTTCAAAATTTTCTTCTTTTTTTTTTTTTTTTTTTTTTTTTTTTGCGAATAGAAACGGCAAGAATTCTTATAAGATAGAAATTATAAACAATAGATGGCAGCACATTCAAAAAATTCAATGTTAGGAAAAAATTTTCTTTGCTTGATATGTCTTTCTTTTTAATCGTGGATGATCATTTAAGAATATTTTAAGCATTTGTTTTAAATACATGAGTTAGTATTTAAGCTAAATGTTAAGAATCATGATAATGAAATCTCTGAAATCCATTTACAATTGACAAATATTTCTTAAAAGAATAGCTCCGAAAACTATTCAATTAAGGAATCGGATTACCCTTGTCGATTAAATCATTATCAAAAGAAGAAGCAATTCTATACATAAATTGAAGTCTACATTATTTTATAAAGTAAGAGCTTGTTTTAAAATTAATGAGCATCAAATATTTGTTGAAATCATTATTATTTGGCTTTTTGTTTGCATCCCGTTTCTTTCTATCGAAACATTATTTTTCATTAAATATACTTTTCAGTACTTTTTTTTCTAAATTAAAATAAACCTAGTAATGAAAATTTCTTATTTTGTAATGCCGTTTAAAAATTTTTAGCACTTATAAAAAGTCGTTTGTGGCGAATTTACGTTTCGCTTAAAAATAATGCTATAATATCTAAAAACTGCATCAGTTAATTTTTATTTATTTATTTTTTAAAAAAAAAATTTATTACAAATGGTCTTCAATAAAAAATTCATTCTAAAAATTTTTTATTAAAATAAAGATCTCCAGATTTAGCTTGTTTCAGTCTAGAAAAGCTTATACAGAAATGAATAAATTTTGAATTCTTCAATGTAATTATATTTTTAGATCTGAGAATGGAATAATAATTTAGTTAATAAATTTAGAAATCAAATATATTATCTTATGGGAATTACAAGAGCATTTGAAATGTATAATTATTTATACATGAGGAGTAATTAAATTATTTAATATTAATTGAAATCTTAAAGTTAAATGTAATAAAATAAATATTAAAAATCCAATGTTAGTCTTAAATGTATAACAATGATTTTCTAACAGTTTTGTGGACTTGTTATAAAACTGTTAGAAAAAAAAAGTTGCACTGACTAATCAGTCACACAAATTCAACGATCATATTTGATTACTTCAGCCGAAATTAAAGCCGATACTATGCATTATATTTAAAATATGTATTTATTTAATTTTTTCATGATATCAGACGCTTGCTTAGATCTGATCGAATAAAAACAATTTTAAAAAGGTAGGTAGATTGAAATCGTAAATAATAACCGCACATACTTAAAATATTCTGTTTCACTTTAATATTACTTAACATTGTCATCCTTAATAAATTCGTTAAAAATTTTTTTCTATAACTAAGATATTATATAAGTTATATACAATTTTAGAAAGTTGTATCTAGTAACTGATTACACTGATTCTAACAGCGATCACAGTTCTTTACAATCCAGTTATGTATTTAAAAGCAGAAATAATTGCAGTTGTATTTATTTTTATGCTGCTTGCTATGATTCGAGCAAGTAATCTGAATGCAAAATGGAACAAAATTGCAATGATCGGTGAACGAAAATATTAACAATTTCCATACATTTCAATAAATACAGTTCATTTGTAGAAAAATTCCACTTAAAAGATTGAAAATTATGTTATAAAACTGATCAAAACAAAGCGATCGAAAAAAATTCGATCATTGAATTCATTTATTCCGGAACAAGAAAAAACAATGTTTTCTTTAATAATAGAAAAGAATTTTTAATTTTTTACTTAAAAGATTTGAGTTTAATTTAACTAAATATACAATCATCGCTTCGATTTCAGTAATTATTTACCGAAAAAATGTGATCAGTCTAACCGATCTAACTTATTGCGATCGATCTATAAAAATATCATAAAATGTACTAATTCTGTGATAATAATCAATATAAAGTAGAATTATAAAGTAAAAATTAATATATAATTCCATATTACTTACCCACAGCAAAACGTAACGAATTCCGAAGATCGAAGCATTTTCTTTTGCATAATTTTATTCTTTTTGATTAAAAAGGAAAATTTCTGTATTAAAATGAAAAGAAATTAAATTTTTCATCTAAAATTATAACCGATTGTTGAAATCAGATAATTGATCGTTTAAAATCAACATTTATTAATCATAGTACTACTTAAGCGATCGCGATCGTCGAAAGTAAACCGTTGCATTTAAAAGAAAAAAGAATTCTAAACGTCTACAAATGAATCATTTCCGTTGCTATCGTAGTACGTCATACCGATATAATAATAATAAAAAAAAACTTACTCTATAATTTAAAAAAAAAGTTTTTTTTCAAACGATTATTTAAAAGCAGTTTAAGAAATAATCTTTATATGTGTGTGATAATTAGATCACAAAGTTTATCGTTAATTTAGAAAATAATGAAAATAAGCATTTGTTTAATTTATAAAAATTCTCTAGCTTTTAATTTAAAATAAAGATGTGTAACTGAAGTGAAATGAATTAAAGTAACCGGATCTTCAACGTTTGCTTTTAAAATTATCGCAAAGTTGCATTAAGGCTGTTTCTTTTTCATTCTTATTTATATATGTCCTTATATCACTTTATTTTCACATTAAATTTTGTGAAAAAGAAAAATAAATAGATATTTTTAGATGGGAAAAAAATGCCAAAACTATTTGAAGCTAAAATAAAAGTAGATAATTTCCTAAATTTTGATTTTCCTGTTTTAAAATTTATTAACGATAGCATTTCAGACTATATGCGCAAGAATCACCATTAGAATTATTATCATGTAAATGTGTTCACCCTAATTGCCATGATCATGAAACATTTTAGCCTTTCAAAGTGTATTTTAAAACATTTTTTTTTTAAATATCCAATTATGGAATCCATAAATATAAGAATAATGTGTTAAGTTATAAATGGAAATGCAACTTAGAAGTGTGTTAATGAATTCTGTAGTGCTGAGGGCATGATAGAAATGGCATTTCATTCATCTTTCTTATTAAAGCACTTGTACTTTTTCTATCTAAAATAATGCTGTAATCTAATATTTTACTTATAACTGTAACGATATTTAATACAATTATTATTTATTAATTTGTAATTTCCCCCTTTTTACAAAATTGATTACTTTTCCTTCTTTGTCCAAAATAATTCATAAAAACGATTCACTTCATCCAAACTGATAGACAAAAGGAAGAAATGATTTAAATAAGAATAAAGAAAGAACACACTTTTTATCTTTAGCTTTGTTAGTTTAAAAATGTAAAAATATATTTAGTATTATTATATACTTATTATTTCTGTTTAAATTTGCTTCATTGTTTATTCAATTCAAATTCTTGTTATTAAAGATTTTATTTTTTATTTTTCTTATTTGAGTAACAATGCCATTGAGTAACATTACATTTAAATAAGAATAAAGAAAGAACACACTTTTTATCTTTAGTTTTGTTAGTTTAAAAATGTAAAAATATATTTAGTATTATTATATACTTATTATTTCTGTTTAAATTTGCTTCATTGTTTATTCAATTCAAATTCTTGTTATTAAAGATTTGCTTTTTTTATTTTTCCTATTTGAGTAACAATGCCATCATTCTTGTTCTTCACGATGTTGCCCGGCATTTAGAATATCGGGAAACATCGTATAATGTTTAATTACAATATCTGGTGACTAAATGGGTTTTGTTTTAATTTCAGATCTTTCTATGAAGGAAGAAATTAGTATGCAGATTTGTACAGCAGTAATACGAAGCGGACCACGCATCTTCTGTAGCCTGCAACAGAAAAATTTAAAGTCACTGAAATTTTCGAGTCTGAGATCAGTACTTTTATTGTTAAGCAGAACTTGCACGCACAATTAAAAAAAAATTTTTTTTAGATATTCCTAAGCATTTCCAAGACTTGTTTATTGAATAGGACTTATTGTGACTAAAATACGGGAAGTTTGTCGATTGAGGCACGGTCTACTTGAGATATTTTGGGAAGATAATGAAATGTTATTCTATTTATGCATCCATATTTTGAGAACATTTACATTTCTTTATTTTTCAATGAATGTTAGAGATTACAAGATGTATCTAGAAAAGTTTAACTCCATCCGAATATTAGTTACAATATATTGTAAAGAATTCTATCATGAAGTTAATGTTAAATAGCATGCAAGAAATAAAGCATTTCTAAAATTCTTGTATTTCTTCAATGACAGTTTTGTTACTAAAGAAGATAGTAAATATTATTATAAGCTAAACCAGCCTGACAAAAAATAGTTGAATGTCATTTTGCTGGTTTTAAAACATTCCATTTTTATTGATGATATAAAAAAAATTGAGTATTTAATGAAAAGAATGTCATTCTCTTTCATTTCTGTTATTAAACTTGAGACGTTTTCTGACATGCCGTTTATTGCCTAATGAATCGCTTAATTGAAAATGTAATTATTTAATTTTTTTAAATATGAAATTAGAATGCATTTTTAAAATTTTTTATTTATATTTTATATTCTTGAGTAAATCCTTAATTATTTCTTTATCTATTTAAGTAAGAGATATAAGACTCTGAAAAAAAATATTGCCTGCCCAACCTCTTTTTCATGTTTTAATTGGGAATATAATTTTTTTCTGAAAATATTCAAAACATTGAAATTTTTTTCAGAATGTTTTTTTTAGAATGTTTAAAATGAAAAGCAAATGTTATATGATTAAATTGAAAAAAAAAAAATTAAAAAACTTAGCGGGATCAGATATAGTGGTACTACTGTTTATATAAGCCTGTATTTAAAAATCACTGGTAAATGAGCAGTCAAATAATCCTTTTATTTCTTTCCGTCAATCAAGCGGCATTAAAAGGGTGGCTGTCAGCCGAATGTTTCAGCATCTTCTACAACAAAGTTTCATCGCTTAGTTATCTTTTATTTGATGAAATCGAATTTAACCGTTGTAGAATGAAAGTTTATTTATCGACATGCACAGTAAAAAACTCGTTTCATCCCCCCCCCCAAAAAAATTAAGTTTTAAAAAAACAAAATCGTTTTTTTTAAGCGCGAGTTCGATAAACGTTTTCTAAGTGAAAACTTTAGTCCATCACTTGTTCGAAATTCATTCTATGTTAATCATTTTGTTAGACTTTAGGATATGAGCTTTAGCCCTGAAAAAATTTCCATGCCGTAAATTAAGTTCAAATTAAGAAAATCAGAATGGTGCTATTTTCCACTTAGATGTGCGAATTCTATTTAGAGTCTAAAGTAAAGTTAGATGAAAGTGGCCTTATATGAACCCAAAATCATATTTTAAGTCGATCTAAACTATAATTTAATTCTAATTACGATATAATGTGTTGAGACTGTGTCATGACATTGATAAACTAGGACATTTCTCACAAGATTTGGATTGACTGAATTTATATATTTATTATGCTCTAATTTACATGAGTGAGTTATAATGGTTGACTGAATTTACATGAGATTATTCTACTTTCAAAATGCATTCCATAAAAATGGCTCAATTTTTATGTTCACAATGAGTGTTTTTATTCCTTGTTGTGTATGTGTGTGACAACTTCAATATTAAGAAAAGAACTGTGTGCCATAAACAAGGGTTTTATTTGGTGCTAATATGATACGTAATCCTTTTTATTTTAATTCATTGAAGGTATATTAAAACTTTAATATACACATGAGCCTTTATAAGAGCCTTAAAAAAAGAATACAAATATCCTGTTATAAATTCCAAAGCGAAATTGTTGCTGTAAGATTGGATTTAGTAAAGTTTTTCATGTATTTTATGATATGAAATTTTTGTAGATAGTTAGGAAGTAAAGAATGAAAAAAAATGAATAAATTTTGAAAAAACTTACTTTGTATTGAATGTTTAATTTTAGCGAGAAAATGTGATATGATGTATCTGTTTTACCATAATTAAATTTAGGAATTTTAAACATTCTTAGCTGTGATTTTTCCAAACACGTTATGGTACTATTTTAAATGTGACTGTTTTGTAAAGTATAATAAACTTTTACAGCAAGCAACATATTTTCTAATGAAATCACTTTTGCACTTGCCTATGTACGTTACCCAATTTTTCTTGTTATATCTGAAAATTGATGGATTTCTTTTTATTGTTTTCTTATACATTTATATGATTACTTATTAGAACGAAATAGAATCTGCTACACTATTAATGTAAATTTATTGCATTGCATATCGATTTATTGACGTAGACATGTATTTATATAAATATGTATTTATTTTTCTTTATTTGTATTATATATTTATAATCGCCTCAAATACATTGATTTAGAGTATGTATCGTGCAGGGAAATTTAAGTGCAAGCTTATCTTCCGAATTGACGTATGTTTCTCTCAGGATATGATAAAAAATAATTTTCTATAAACTTGGAGATATTTTTGTAAATGTGTAGAGTTGTAAATAGAAGGTATACGAGTAAATACGTAATGTAAGTTATGCTGGCAATAAAAAGCAAGTAAAATGATTTATGATAACAAATTGTATAACCAGATGGCACTTTTTAGAAGCAGCTGACTGGTTTGTCGTCAAGAAAATTGTTATTAAGTTTGCACTCATCTGTTGCTATAGTTACCGGATTAAGCTTATTTTTCCTTTGTGGTAATCCAAAAAATTGCATTTCAACATAATTTTTAACAGAAAAAATGAATATTATTGTCTTTATGCTTGAGTGTTTTTAATCCTCATATACATGTAAATACATGTAAATTTTTTAAAACTTATACCGAGTTTACACTCGGCCAGTAGGCAACGCATGCTTAGAAAGGCTAAAAAATGTCTGTCGGTCGATGGAAAGTACTTGTTCCGATGGGACAACAACATGCCACTGTATTTTTTTTTTTTTCTTACTGCGCATGCGTTTGTAGAATTTATCGTGTTTTTTTGGCCAGAAAAAAATTGATCACATATCATAGATTAATACTGACATTTTTTGTTCTTTGTTCTTTCTAATGCGAGTTTTTTTTCTTTTCTTTTTTTTATTTGTCATTTCTTTTTTTATAGTTTTCTAGATTTCGGTATCTTGAATTATTTTTTTAGCATGTTTATTTGTGTAAATATCCGTCTATTTAATGCGATACGCAGTGAAATAGAACAATTCAGGGACATCAAAATGGCAAACTAATTATAGCTAAGCATGGAATACCTGCATCTGACTTGTGAAATTGTGGCAAACATAAATCAGTTCCTTTATGCGCATGCGCTGCCTATTGGCCGAGTGTAAACCTGGCATTAATATTCATTCGATAATCAATGTTTCACTGATTAATTTCCTCTAATTTCATGAATATTCAGTTATTGATTGAAATTAACTATTTATTTATTGTATACCAAGAATCTCCGTTTTCTGATACTTTTCATTTGAAGAGGATTTGTGTGGTTTTGTATGTTCCGTGTTTGAAATTTATACGTAAACTGGATTTATTCCAGGTGTAAAATTTTATTCAGACATTAAAAAAACATATCGTCGCAGAGTTGGCTTTTTGCCTCTCTAAAATTTATTGTGGAATTATTTTTATACCAGTGAATTTATCGTAATTTATAATGACAAATTTTGCTTTAGAGACTATTTTGTACAGTTTCTTTTTACAAAAATAAATTTTACTTCACTTGATTTGCTTATTTATTTGTTCTTATACTGATTTTTATTGATAAAATAATGTTTAGAGAATTTCATAAAAAGTATGAATCTTGGTTTCCTATAATATATTATGTTGATTGATTGCTATCTACTTTTTTTTCTGATGTAACACAATACAATATGTAATTTTTAAAACGAATTATGTCTTTGAACTTACTATAACTTGAATTAAGGATTAGAAAGGTCTTATTTCTGGATAGTGGCAATTGAAGTATTTTTGTAATTTAATTGAGATTTATGCTAAAATTTAATAACCTACATAAAAAAAAATTTCATGTCTCTGTAACATTTGTATGATGAAATGATCCGGTAAATATAATGAAATGAATCATCAGCTATTTGACCATGAAGCACGCACACACACACAGACAGACAGACACACACACACACACACACACACAGTATAACCAGATGATGATTTAAAAATATATAGGCTATGAAATTAAAATTATTGCACCCTGATAAATATGAAACAAATATTGTTTATTTCGCTAATATATCTAATGAAGGATGCACACATTCATTTTTTAAAATTAGTTTAATTCAAGTTCCATCGAAAAGATGAAGAGAAAACATAAAAAGATAAACATTTTCAATTATGAATGATAATTCAATTTTGCTAATTAAAAACATCGACATCAATTTAGACGGAAAATCAATTTTAAAAAAAATTCTGTGCACATTCAAATCAAAAAATTTTGTTCCTTGTTGAAAAAAAGACATTTTATTGCTTTCAGGCCCCGAGTGTCGCTGTTAGACCCCATACTCCACCAATATTACTTAGGTACAAGCACATACTATTCATTAGGGGTTAAACATTATGTTGCTGATGTAGTGTTGCGATTTAAAAACTGTAATGCCAGTTTAAGGATGGAAAAATAATGAGTTTTGCTAATATTTTTAAAAATTAATTTTAGTTCTGTCAGTTAAGTTATGTTTAATTTGAAACAATATTTTCAAAATGTAAAAATCATTCTGAAAAGGGCATTCTAATCAATAATACAGACTGCAAATTGATATCGGATATCTTAACGAAACTGCGATTTCTATCATAAGACAAAAGATTTTGTACAATATCAAAATACAAAAGGCGATATATACATTTAAGAATCCAGTCACATGAAATCTTTTTTTTCTATTATTGTAACGGTACCTTTAATAAAACACTATAAAAAAAAACTGAAATGTCAAAAACAAAATTAATAAATAGAAATTTTAAAAAAATATTTTATTCTAGAAAACGACAGAGGTTGTTGATTGAAAAGAAATTTATATTTTTAAAAGTTTTGACATATAAAGAATTAAAATGAGTCTGTTGAAAATAGATTAGTTTTTATATCAGAATAATAAACTATAAATTCATAATTGAATCATCACCTCAAAATAGATATTCGATATAAATAGATTCGTTTATACGGTTTTTTGAATTGCTTATTTAAGTAAAAATTTGTTGCTGAAAATCAATGTTTAGTAACGCAAAATGGATTCGCGAAAGTAAAAAAGTAACATCCAATTTATGACCGAAAATTTCGAGTAAGCGCTGGCATCTTACTCTTGTAAACATTCCGAACACCTATAAAAAAACGCCCAAAATCTTACTTCAAAAAATTCCGCTCTTTTTATACGAAATAATAACAACAAAAATATCTAAATTACAGAGTGCAATTACTCAATGTTTTTGACCGCGAAATCTTCACCAGTATATACAGCAAGAAAGCTTACTACATATAAAATTTTATTTACACCTAACATCTAAAAGTAGGTTAATGGATAAAATGAAAATGAGAGTTTGCCTCCCCAAGAAATTACGGTTGGTCCGCTCAATAATTTAAGTCCCAATTACACCTAATCGAATCCGCTACAGGCGTAATCCGTAAATTATGTCTCCCAATTTTGCGACCGTTGACGATGATTTTGCTTGCACTTACGAACTGTTTATGGTTTGCTGCTGGGTCTTAAAAGATGTCTGTGAGAAGTTCTGTGGTCATTTCCAATCGTCGACTACATCAAAGTTACTTAATTCCAAACAGGTGGGAACGAAGCGAGAGTTGTAACTAGCCAGATTTACAACTTGTTCAGTGGCTTCGGCGGAAATTGAACGAGAGTTTACAACTCTCACCTTCTACAATTAGTCTGTGTGAATTCTATTATATGTAAGCTTTTTGTAATAAAACCAGCATCGGAAGATACGAAGAGATTGCGTGCTATTTTCACTAGTGAAAGTTTCCGAAAGGTCGAATAAAACGATATATTAAATCGATAAGAAATCGTATATATTTCTGCAGAGATGACAAAAAAATGGAAATATTTTTGAATTTCGAATTTTCTCTTTTAATTTGAACGGCAACTTTTTTCCAGTTTTTGAAGCTCAACAAGAATCCACAACTATTTTTGTAATAATACCAACGTCGCAGCATGAAAAATATACAAAGATTGCCAGTGAAGATTTCCGAAAGATCTAATAAAAGCATTAAATCGTCGAGAAATAATAAATACTAGCCACCTTTGGTGACCAGCTTGCCCACCAAGATTGTTGATTATTTTTTAGGTTATTATACGATTAATATGGAATGCATTTTTTTAAAATTTCAGTTTTTTTTTTTTTTTATATGACTTAAAAATAGGACTTGAGCTAAATCAGTCAGCAACAAATTATTTTGGACACAAATAAAAAGTGTATATATTATGAAATTAAAGCAGAAGTGGAAATCCTATTTCAGAATTAACGATAAAAAACAGCAATTTTTTTATTTTGATTTTAACATTAGCAAAACACTCGATTGAATATTTTGATGAATGAATTTGAATTTCATAACATTAAAAAAGCAACTGAAGTGAGCATTAGTCTTAAAATGAAGTTTTTAAACCAAATCTAACATTAAAAGCATCATAACAATGTAAAACTTGAAGAATTTATTAAAACTAAAGAAAAAAAAACTGTATAGAAATAAAATCGACATCATTAAGGAGATACGTTTTTGAGTTTTAAGATAATGTAAAAAACCTTTTTGGGAAATTAATAGTTTTAAAAGTCATCTATGTCCAGTAGATAAGTCATAGCGAGTATCCATAGTGATTGATAAGCCAATTTTTAATCTCGATTATTAAACTTTCCTATTAGAGTTTATTTCTTAATTTCTTTTACATCTTCTGATTGAATGAAATATTTGACACAGCGAGCAGCAGTTATAATATAATAATTTTTATTTAAGTTGCGAAGTGTTGATTTAAGTACAGCTGTAAAAACGTTGCATAAAGCATTCTGCTGAAACTTACTTACATTGATATGTTTACATTTATTGCTGCCATTTCGTAATAAGCAATGAGAACGATTTCTGTGTCACGCACTTTAGTGTTTTATACATATAGATATTTTCTGCAATTTTGAGTGCTATTTTCAGCAGACACAAATATTTGTATGCCATTTCAAATTCCATTCACAAAATTAATTTTAAAGCGAAAAAAAAATATTATTTGTTATGTGCCTTTGATATAACACTTAATATAGACAATAACCAAGCATAGAATAAGTGTTAAATTCCTGAACTCCAAACTCATGAGCACTTATCGTTTTAACATGAAATATTTTACAGGCTAGCTGTACTATCCGCAAATTATGATATGCTTAATACGACATGCATATTAAAACAAAATCGTTCAAAACATTCTATGGAGCAAATAACTGAGCCTAGGACTATCTTGTTTATTAAAAAAAAATTTCAAAATTTTAATTACCAATTAATCAAAATTTGCATGTTTTTCCTTCTATAATTGCTCCTTATATATTTGAACTAAAACTTACATTTTTACATTATATTAAAATTCAAAAAAAAAACCTGGGGTGTAGTCTTCCTAAAATACTCTCGCATACTATTCTGCTAAAGGTATTTATCCCTCTCTTCCCTCAGAAAATAGCGAATCTTCGGCAAAGTCGCGAATACTTTGCATCGCACTAGCGAACAATAGTTAAAAAATATTGACTTCACTCTGACATTTTAATTGAATCTATCGTACGTATATGTATTTGAGCGTTTATTTTTTTTCAACCGAAGGTAATCAAGATCTGGAAACTATGGAATTACAGTTGCTCTCACAAGTTTGCAAATCGAATATCATTGATTTAAGTCCTTTATTTCATTTATTAATTATTGCGTGTACACTATTGCAAAAGTACAGATAGACAAACAGTTAATTCTTTGACGGATTCGGTTCAAAATTTGAGGCAAATCTATATTTTAGATAGTAAATTTTCGTACCAATTTTTTTTTTCATCAGTGTAGCTCTTTACGTTTGGTAGTTATACAGTTCACTTCAAAAATAGAAACTTAATCAATTTTTATAAAATATTTTAAACATAATTTTTCCAATAATTTATTTTATTCAAAATAAAATTTTACTTACACGAGCATGTTATGCATTCGTTAGCAAATTTAGCATTTATCAGTGTTTGTTGCCATGATGCCTGACAAAATCTTGCTGCAAACTATGCATAGAAAAGAGTAATTTTCAGCACGTATCTATAAGAAATGAAATAAACATGATATTTTCTAGAAAGAAAAGTGCACGAAAAAGGCTTTTGCGCACTTTAAAATATTTATATAATTAATTCAATAATTCTGCAGTATATAAGGAATGCATGGTTTAAATACATATAGAGAATGCCTACTTTAATCGAGTACCAACACTTAATTTGTATATAGTTAATATAACGCATATGCATGTAATGAGGAAAATGGTCTAAATGAAATAAATAATAACTATTTTATCCAATTTGAGTCAAAAATGCTCTGATGAATAACGAATTTTATAATTTTATACGGACCCTCAGACCTATGTGTTATATTTAGTAAAATATAATTGAGATAATAAAATTCTAAATTTAAAAAAAGGTATATTTTACTGCGAATAAAACTGTGTAAGTTATGAAAATTTGAATATTATTATCTTATAAAAACGCGCGATTTTAGACCACTCTATTTACCGTCTCAAAAAAGATATGCCAGCCAGCATATAGTTTCGCCTTGAGCGATTAGTGCAAAATCATGAAATTGTTGATTGTCATAAAATAGCTGATATTAGAAACTTCATAATCAGTCTGATCTCGATGATTTGATCGCGGAAGATAGAAACGTTTTGTTTCATTTGATTTTTTATTTATTTAAACGTTGGAGTATCAAGAATATTTCCTTGAATATGTTTCCTTATAATCAAAGGACTGGATAAATATTAATTTTTCAGAAGTAAATTTATTGACTGAAACAAAATAAAACACTATTATTTACGCCATGTAACTAAATTTTACTAAACTAAATTTTATGATGAGTCAGATAAATTACTATTGAATAAAATATTGCATAAATTATAAAAAAATATATAGTGCACAAAAGATTTCAGAGGCGAGCGATTATGAGGTTTTTCTTTTTTTTTTTTTGTTTATATTAAAACAATCGAGTAAAAAAAAGTCGCTTTGTATTAATTGAAGTTTAATCACTCTCATTTCAATTTAAAATTCAAATTTTACAGGATCTAAGAGAAATACATGGAAAAATGGACAAAATGGCTAAAGCTTCTAAAATATAAATTTCTATCAAAATTTGAAGCTTAAAAATATTTTTCTTAAAGAAGCTATTATGATACAGTCACATAAAATAATCAAGTTAAAATTTTAACTTGCATCGATCCTCGAACCAGCTAGTCGCCGAAGATGGCTATTGAAGAAGAAATTTTAATAATAATTTAAAGATACGGATGAACCAAAATTCACCAGTATCACGATACGTTCTTTTAAATTCATGCTATGCCCAGAATTTCAAATTTCGTTAAAACGTTTATTTATTTATTCGCATAGTGTTATATTTATTGTTGTTCTTAAATTTAATTTCCAGGTGATATTCTTTAAGAAGGGCATGACGAATCTTAAGTTTCTTTTTTTCCTCATATACATATAATATTTATTTTCAGAAAGTAAATGTCAATCTCCTTTTTTACTTTCTCGTATAAGAAATAAATAAAAAGAAAGTATTGTCAACAAATACGGATCTGTAATTTTGACGAATATTTAAAAGTCAGAACACTCTGAATCCCATATAAGCATTTTTGGAATTTTGTTGATCTGTTTATGAACAACGGTTACGTAAAAATGCTTTGAATTAGAAGGGGGGAATTTAGTATATGGTTTTTACACCTATGCAGTTTCTAAGAAATTTGAGCGAATCCTAGCATATATTTGGACAACTGTACAGAGGAAATATCTGAACAGATGTCCAAATATATGCTAACATGATAAATGCAAAATGAAGAGAACGAAGTGGATAAGATTTGATACATATATTTAATATCTAAATGTAGATTTGGAACTAAATACGTCGAAGAATTGGCGTATTTGCTTATTCTTTTGCATGCATAAAATGCTTATTCTTTTGCATGTCTGCTTATTCTTTGCATGCATAAAAAGACGATGATTCAAAATCGGAACTTAAGCAAATGAAATTTTGTTCATAGTTTTAGCGTCTAAAACTAGATCTTTATCAAATTTTGAACTACATTTGTCAAAGGATGATCATCTGTCCATATGTACTTTCACAAGCATGCAAACCCGAGAAAACGCAAAGATTTAAATATATGAAATCTGGTATGTGATTTTGAGACTACTATTGTAATTTTGTGTTACATTTCGGTTTCAATCGGCTAGATAAAAGGTGTTTAAAGTAATTCTGGTGTTTGTGTATTAATCGCATCTCAGTGATTAATCACCAAAGATAGCGTACTCTATCAAATTCTACCGTAACTATTGTTCATCACTGGCATGAAATTAATTATATATGAGTACATTCATTAGAGCATGCAAAAAACTTTCGATTCATTCTCGCAAGTTTAAATAGGAAATTTATTTTTCAATATTTTGTTTTTAGATTTATTTCTCTTTTATTTATTTTTTAAGAACAAAGCATGGAAAAGTAATAACTATATCAATTTCACAGTCTGCTTGAATAAATTATTTCAAATTTTTTATTTGAAATAATTTAGCATTTTTCTCGTACTACCAGGAATACAATTGTAACTCTTTATTATTTTATGCCATTTAATTACGTAGACAAACACTGTTTGCTCGCTATCAGAATAAAATTTGAATTATTTATGCCATTTAAAAATAAAGTGGAACTACTCTCAATTTCTGCTAAAATAAGCTAGGCATCATATTTCATTATTTTTTTAAGAGAATCATTTTTAAAGTGCTGTTTCTGTTATTGAATGTTTAAAACTATTTTGGTTCGTACTGTTTTGGAAGAAAATATGTTTTTATTTCAACATGCAATCTAATTCATTTTAATAAAAATTACTGATATGCCTACCTCATTTTCCATGTTCCATTGACAACTCAGTTAAATAAAAATTGAGGATTTTATTCTTTGATTCTCAATTCTCTATTCACATCCCTTCAAAGAATATTTTTTTTTTCTTTTCAGCAAATTTTTTGATTTCATAGTAATTAATAATCTTTAGCAATTTTATCAACTTCAAATTAAAATTAAAATATTTTTCTGCGATTAAATCTTTATTTTAAACTTTGTAATTTGTAAACAAATAAAAATTTGTAAACGAGCGTTTTAAAAATCTATTTAGAATGCCCTCCTCCCCCCCCCCACCTTTTTGACAAAAAAAATTAGTAGTAGTTGATATCATTTCATAATTAATTTTTTTAAGTCACATATTCAGTTTATTAGACTGACTTCATCCCAACAGATTTTGTGAAGACAATCAGATAATTACTTGAAAGGATCTTATCTTTAACACTGATCTAAATAATTTGATACTGAGTAGGCCAAATAGTCTGCTAAAAGTGACCAAAGTAAAAAAATAAAATATTTTAACATTTTTAAAGTGTTGTGACAAAATAATCTAAACACGTCAAAGTAAATATTGCACATTTATGATATATTTACATGGGTGATTTTTGTCTATGTAGCAGTGATGCCATTTTCCAACAATTTGAATGCATTAAGTCATTTCTATATTATTTCAACAAGGTTGGTAGTACCATCGATATATCAAGAAATATTTCAATTTCAATTCCTTCCTTTTTCTGAATTACTAAAATAATTGCAAATATTAATTATCAAAGGATTGAAATAATAAAAATAAATAAATAAAAACTATTTGATAAGCTTTTAGAACTTAAAAATGGGTTGCAACACTATATTATAAATAGCTAAGCCTGCCATGAATTCATTGGTTTTCATTTGTCCTCAAAGACCTTGTAAGTAAACACAGACGAGCCCTTGAGCAAGTCTTTAGTTCTCTAAACACCAACCTAAGCAATTTAGTAATTCATTCAACCTTGGTTATCAAAGGGTATTTGGCGCTTCAGATATCAAATGTTAATGCGTCTTCAGAGCCAAAGCAAAACAATGGCTTCTGATGAAACCTCCACAAATTGTCCAATCATGGATAGAGTAATTAATGAGGAACACAACAGGTTGCTGAACTGAATTTCCTGCGCAATTCTTACAAAAACTGCGCCGAAATCATCCACATCCTGTGTGTGTACGAAAAAAGGGCATTTAATAAGAAGATGCATCTTTAATAATAACACAGGTAGCATTTTGATTCAATGGAGTCTACGCCGTTGTCTTGTGGAGGTGTTATGGAAGGGGGTAGCACAATCAAAAAGGGGTGGGCTATAATGGGACACGCCCTTTTGGCACGTTTCCCGAGAGTACGTGATATTCGGACCGCAAACGAGAACTGACAGAAAAAGGTGTAAAAAAGCGAACGAAAATTGAATGGGAATCAAAGTGGAGAAGGTCGGAAACCTTGAATCACGAATTTCTGATAGAAGACCGAAAGTCAATAGGTACGTGCCTTTTTTTGATGGATCTTGATGATGGTCCATCAGAAAGGTGACTGCCAAGGTGTTACTTAATGCAAAAGAAAAAGATTCTACATAATATTTAAGTATTTCCAGATAGATTTCTTCGAGTGATTAATTCGATTCTATTTCACGGTTCGAGCCTAATTATTGACTCATCATATATCTTATCTGTTTAAAAGAGAGTGTTCCAGAAGTTTGCCTCAAGTTCTGCCTTATTTCGTTAATGTTATGTATTTAGCGATGAAAAGTGAGAAATTGATGAAATCTGAAAAGCTAATGACATGATTGAATACAAACATTTCTCGTTTCTCTCTCTCTCTCTCTCTCTTTCTTTCTTTCTTTTCAATTCTTAATATATTTCGAACATACGTGGCATTAAATTGCATTATTTTCTGAGAAAAAAAATTGAGTATTCTGATCGCGACCTTCTGATATACTTCAGCATAAGAGTATACTTCATTCTGATATACTTCAGCATAAGAGTATACTTCATTCTGATATACTTCAGCATAAGAGTATACTTCATTCTGATATACTTCAGCATAAGAGTATACTTCATTCTGATATACTTCAGCATAAGAGTATACTTCATTCTGATATACTTCAGCATAAGAGTATACTTCATTCAGATATACTTCAGCATAAGAGTATATTTCATTCCGATATACTTCAGCATAAGAGTATACTTCATTTTGATATACTTCAGCATAAGAATATTCTTCATTTTGATATACTTCAGCATAAGAGTATACTTCATTTTGATATACTTTAGCATAAGAGTATACTTCATTCAGATATACTTCAGCATAAGAGTATACTTCATTTTGATATACTTCAGCATAAGAATATTCTTCATTTTGATATACTTCAGCATAAGAGTATACTTCATTTTGATATACTTTAGCATAATCTCTTATGGAGTGAGATCAAGATAATTGTGCATATGTGGTATGAAACCAAACGTTCTCAGTTTAGATTTATCAAGATATTCTACAAAATTACCTTTCCTTTTGATTTATTGACTGCTTATTTCAAAATCTTGATGATTGGAAAATAAAGTCTATATTATTCCTAGATGAAAATTAGATGGAGTGGTCGCCTTAAAACTTTCTCGCATACACTCTAATAAATTTGTCATGTCAGAGAACACCTTACATGGCATTATGTACAATAGTTAGCAAATATTAACTTTTGGAATGAATTCAGCATTTTTACTGAATCTATAGCATCATCCTTGGCGAGTTATTTGGCGATTAATCACAGGCATGCTTTAAAAGTATCTAAAAATCAGATTTGTGTTTTATACACCTTTTTCTCAACCGATTGAAACAAAAATTTGACTCAAAACTGCACTTGTAGTGAGAAAATTTCATTACGAAATTTGATATATTTAATAGGGAAAAGCACACGCACATATTTATCCGAAAAGTATCGTTTGAGCATTTTATATTAAGTTTAATACAGAGATCATTTTAATACAGATACCATGTGCAAGGTTTCTTTCATCTAGATCATTGTGTTTTTTACTTATGGTACTCGTATACACATGGTCTTTTCGGATGCAAAGAGGTTTAAATCACTGAAATTTCATTGAAAACATGAAATCATACCTTTTAATAATTATAATACTTTTCTTTTAACTACAAAACGTGAGATAGAAAATTCTTATAGCTTTGCATTTGTGAACGAAATCAAAGAGTAACCCAATATATAAACATACTTGAAAATGAGAAATAGAATAAATAATGAGTGAAATTTGAGAAAAAATATCTTTGTAGAGTATTGTAAATATTTTTTTAATTACTTATGAGAATGGTAAAAATACGCAATCAAAGATTAGAAGGCGAAAAATTTTTTAAAGAAGAATTTGCGATTTGAAATTATCCTTAGCAGTCTAAACATATACAATTTATTGCAATTACAGTGAGAGTATATTGAAGTAGGCGCAAGTAAACATATGGAAATAATGTATTTTTCAAAAGCAAAAATAAGACTGCTTTAGTTAAGTTATTACCAGTAATATGATCCAAATAATATTTATTGATAATACTTGATCTAAATAGTATTTACCATGTTTACCTATGTAAAATATCAGATACAACCTGCAATTGTTTTATATCACTCTTTTTTTTCTTAAAGTGAAGCTAATGGTAATCTTTAATAATGCTCTCAATAAGAATGTTTAGAATATTTAAAATGTGTTATTACTTTTAATGTCTAATAACGTTTAATATTTAAATATTTTATTTGATTTGCTTGAACTCTATTTTTTTTTTTTTTTTTTTTTTTTTAGTTTGAAATATCTGAAGTAAGTTAATTGAAAAAAATGTCCCTGAAAATATCCTCAAATATCATAAATAAAGATTGCTTATCAAAAATAAAAATCACTGTATTTTTACCGAATAATAAAAATTAATGAAATGAGGCTGGCTGTCCATCTTTTAATCTCTTTTCTTGCAAAGACGTTAAAGAATTTTTAATGCAAGAATGTTAAAGAATTTTTAATCCATTTTCATCTTACGATTTTAATTTTTCTAGGACTTTACTTATGCTTTAATTATTTTGATTTCAGTTTTAAACATATTTATTCAAAAACTTTTAAATATTTCAAAATTTTAGCTGAAATCCATTATTGCAGCATGTCAGGCAAAAGCATTTATGGCTTTTGTTTAATAAAGTTCTGAACTTTATATTACTTCACAGTCTGATGTTATTGTTTATTGATTAGTAAAACATTTTAAAATATTGGATCCCACATATTTCCTAATATTATAAATGCAATGAAGTGGCAGAACAAATATATTTTTTAAAACCCTTTATACATGATCTTTTTTTCTTTTTCGAATTCATAGAACTGATATCATGTATTTTTCTATAGAAAATACATTGGAACTCTATACATCGAAATTTGTTTACGATAATATTGGATTTTTAGTAAAAAATTTTAGTATATCGAATAAAATTTTCTATTTAAAATATCTATATAAAAATATCCGTTTCAAAACTATTAAGGCCTATTGTAGTCAAAAAACGACTATATATTTTATTCATTAGAAGAAAAAAAATTAGGGGACAAAAACTGTTTCAACATTTTTATTGAAACAGAAATTATCGATGTCAATGAAAGTCGTTCACGAAAGAGGAGTATGCTAATGTGGGCGAGATCTTCACAATTTCTGCATCAAAATTTCTATATAACGAAATTTCTGCTTATCAAAATTTCTAAGTATCGAAATTTCCATATATCGACTTTTTTTCGAGGATTCATCAGAATTCGTCTTATCTTCAAACTGGAACTAATGATCTTCATACTAATACTAACTAATTTTAACTAATTTTTGCGTTGCCCATTCCTTTCTTAAATTGGAGAGAGTTATTTATTTTACACTCAGTTTAGTTTTAGATTTCCTTAAATAAGGATATTGTCCCTAAAATGAAATTTTTAAGTATTTAAAATGAGTTCAGCTTTGTAACAGGCATAGAAAACCGATAAAAAAGACACCGAGAAACAGAACGAAATTTTGACTATTATAGTAACAACGATTTTAAAATTTATACATTTTTGAAAAACAAATTTCTTTAATAAATTATTTTTTTTTTACCATTAACTAGGTAGAATTGTTTTTAAATAAGAAATTATTAAAAATTTGCAAAATTTATTTCCATATACTAAAATTTCTGCATCAAAATTTCTATATAACGAAATTTCTGCTTATCAAAATTTCTAAGTATCGAAATTTTCATATATCGACTTTTTTCGAGGATTCATCACAGTTTGTCTTATCTTCAAACTGGAACTAATGAAATCCAAATTTCGCATTATTTTTTATCTTTGTACTATTCTCATACCATAAAATTCAACCAAGGTGGTTCGGTAAGTTCTGGGAACGTCATTTAAAAACTAGAGGGGAAATTTACAAAACTCGTCCATCGCATTCTGAATGAGCGACAACTTGGGCGATTTTTGACGTTGCATCTACAAAAGCAAGGTAAAACAATTGGAGCAGTCGAATCGTGAGCTATTAAAGCATCATTACGTGAGATTAATTGACGGAAATTGGGAGGTATGACTCTTTAGAATAGCGCCTCGGTTTCTCTTTCTCTGTTTCGATAGTAAGAATTCGATGCTGGGCGAATACTGTGGGCGCCATTTTTGGTTTGACTGGTTTTTATAAGAATAAGTTATCCAAAAGCATTTATGCTCACAGATCTAAGAGTTTGTGATAAAAGAGGAAGTTTCTGAATTGATAATTTCATGTATCGTGTATTATAAATAAGTAACATTGTTTAAGATAAAACTGAAATGGCCAACAAAAAGAATTAAATATTAAGTATATATTTTTTTTTAATCTTTTTTTCTGCTATAACTTCTGAAAATATCTCACAAAAATGATTTTCACGGTATCTTAAAATACCAGTTCCAGTTTCTTTTTTAATTTTAATAATTTTTTTAAAATTTATTTTTATGTATTATTTGTAAGACTAGTTCCGTTGTTTTGACGAAAGTCAAATTATTTTCGAATTGTTCCATCAAGCCATTCAGTCACATACTTTAGCCAGTCTTAAAATTAACATAAAAATTGCTCTCTTTCCAACATTAATTTCGAGTTGGGATTTTCCCTTTTGCTTTGATTTTGTAACATATATACTTTTTAAATTTGAATATGCAGTCATTTATAGTTGATCAGTTCCATTAAATTAATGTTTTCCAATTTTATCAACTAACAAGAGAAAGGTTAGTTTTAAAAATACATGACTTATTAATAACTTAATAAGCAGGAAAACTAATACCACAAAAGAACTGGTTGCCAATGGCTACCAGTATGATATAAAATTTTAAATAACATGTCATATAAAACATTTTATAAATAACCACTTTTTCTAAGATAATAAAGGGTATTTTGTGAATGCTTATTATTTGTTCCTAGAGTAAAAAAGATCTTTAATTTGGTTAAGATGCATTTCAAACCAACTCTTTTTCATAATTCTTGCTTCCCATAGAGCTATAACTTAATCATCGTTAACCAATAGAAATTTATTAAAAAAAACTGACAATTTATGGATTTATCTTTTATTTATTATCTGACAATTTATGGAACCTTTAAACCTGTATTGCTTTTTAAAGAATATTATAAAATTTGGTGATTTAAAAAAGAATAAAAACATTGTTTGCCGTTACAGTTAAGAAATAATTACTTTCTGTTGCTGAAATTCTTTAAAATGCTTTTTAACTGTGTGAAAGTTTCAACTCTCAGTAGTGTTCATACAACAACTTAAAAAAATAAATAAGAAAAATAAATTCTAAAACTGGATGTCAAAAATAAAAAAATATCTAACATAACCTCCCCTCGAAAAAATCTAAAGATTGAAAAAGTAAGAGCTTTTTATATTCTTTTCCTTTATAGTGTTAATATGCAAACAAATAATTGATTAATTGGTGATTATTTATAAAAGCATTTTTAAGAATCGTTTTGTTGTTATATTTTATTGATATTCATTGCCATCTAATGTCAGTAATATATGGATTTTTTTTTAAATTAGTTACAAAATTTATGTTACACACAAATATTTTTCTTAACAATAATTGATTTGACATCATAAAACATATGCTGTTGAAAACTGATATGAATGAAAATGAAATTGTCTGTCCAATTCATTAGCTAGCTTCCTTCACATTTAAATTTTTATTTTCAATTTAGAGATTTTTCAAATGTTGGCTTTATAAATTTAATATAGAACTTTGAAAACAATGGACTTGCTACAAAGAAGAAGTAACAGCAATTATTAAAAATTATCATCACAAATTATTAAAAAAACAGTAAGAAAAGCTTGAAAATTCTTTTTGTTGTTGTTTGTTTGTTTGTTTCTTATGGCACTTGCCACTGACAAGCCCGCTGTTACGAAGACAGCGATTTAAGCCTGAGGGGAACGTCTCTTATTTTTTATAGCAGCGCCAACTAGGGCCAAGAGTACGACTTTGCCACTCACGCATCATTCATTCGCTTGCACAACCCCTTTTTACAGGAGGGCACATTCACACATCTCACAGATAGAACAACAGAAGAACAACCATGCCCAAACCGGGACTCGAACCCGGGACGCCCAGATCACGGGGAAGACGGGCTACCCCTATGCCAGGACGCCGGCAAAATTCTTTTTAAGTTGTGTAAAAGTATGCTTTTTTTTTTTTTATAAAACTTCTTAATTGTTCTTATACATAAGAAAAGCATTCAAAAATACATTTTTCGACTAATACAACAAATGCGTAATTATTGAAGTCATCTCTTACTTGACTATATGCTTCTAAGGAAAATATTTCACATATGTTTATATAAAATATCTTGATATTTAATTAAAGGGAACTTCAATTAATATACTCCTTATATTTTAGCTTGATAAACACAAATATATTTTTCAATCACATCCATCCTTAGTAACACCTGTTCCCTCTGTTGTTTTGTCTGGTTTTCGTACATTATAAAAACACGCATCATTTGATGACATATATTTGGGGATTGTTCCGTAACATATTTATATTTTGCAATCTCAAATTACAGGGAATGGTAAAAGGCTTAGTGAAGATTATTTAATATTAAAAAATTAACCAAATGGAGAGGAAACCAGGCATAACCTATGCCTTGAATAAGACGAAAACTAATAATTGGAGCCATACATCTTTCTTGTACCAAGCTAAATAGTATTTCTTTAACTACAAGATAATGCATGTTATTCAAAATTCACTAAAATAGTGAATTATTTTACAGTAAAACCTTCAATTACCGATAATAGTTTTTTTAACTATTATTAAGTTCTTTGGCACCTGGGTGTTACCATACATAACAGACAAAGCATATATGTTTAAAAAGAATTTGCAGATTTATCTGGAATTACTAAAACTTTAGAATAGGATACCATACAGTTTTAATTTATATTTGTATCAATTATAGTAATTAAAAGATATTAAATCGAAAGGGGGCATATTTTTAGAGCGCATTTTAAAAACTAGTACTGCTATCACGACCGACAACTAATAGATATATAAAATAGTATATAGTTATAATTGTAGTTGGGAAATACTTTTTATACATTATGAAAAAAAATGTTAAACGATCTCATGCAGAATGACTGTAATTAGGTTAATCTTACTTGAAGTAATAGAATATATATTAAATTTTCTCTTTCTGCAAGTAATTTCTAGATAAATACTATAATAAAAATAATGAGATTTGAAATAATCTAACGCTGCGTTTTGTGCAACTCAATTTCAAAGTACTCGAAACATATCAAATTACCCTAAAGAAGAAAAAAAATATTTTTCAAAACATTGCAGTCTCCATTTTCCAGGCCAGTTTGAAAGCTTAATATAAAGGAAACAAACAAACATTTTTTTTTAAAACTTTTTTAGAGAAATCTCTTTTGCAGATAGTTAGCTGAACGTTATAAAAACGTATGCATGCTAATTTTGCGCATTTCTAATTTCCAAATAATTAAATTCCTTACTCTCTGCTTAAACTTTATTTTTAATTTAACAAATTCTAGGCATTACAAGCAATTTTTCTTAAACAAAATTTGGCATTCATAATTTAGAAATAAGTATTACTTTACAGAAATTGCTTGGATCTCTTTCGATTGCTTGGATCATCGTACGTTTTTGAAGTTCTACTTGTTCTATTTAGATACAAATTGTGATTAGATGGAGAATGTAATACTTGATTCGACAATCCCTTTGAAAAATTTCGATCCAAACAAAATGGAGAATATTTTGATCGCGATGATTTAAACGCGAATTAGGGTATATATATAAATATTTTTTAATAAAACTGGTCCCGAAAATCCTTAATCTCAAATACCGATACCTTGACTCTACAAAAGGTCACCACGATAGATTTTTGTTATGTAGGACAGTCAGCTCGACTTTTTGGTTGTATAGCTTTCTTTTAACAAAAATTCTTGAAAGATTTTATTATAAAAAAAAAAACGTGAATACGAAAATTTACGAAACTTTGGAATCATATTTGACGTTATAAGCTGAATTATTATAAAGTAAGAGTAGAACTATTCATTTTGAGCTTTTACAAGGGAACTCTTGCATATAATAATTCAGTTCCACGCCATTGTCTGTCATTTTAACAACAATTTTAAAAACTGTCAAGATCCTGAGTTGTTTAACAGTAACACAGTAAAAAAAAACAACCAGACAAAATGTTTTTCTTACATGGTGGAATCAATACAAACAATGTCATAATCAAATGAAAAATGTGAATTTAATATAATTATCTCATATCATAGTAATAATTTCATAATGGAATCAAGTATTTGTTGCTACCAACATATGAAAAATGTAACAGCGCATTTCTTAAAAATGGAGTCAATTACATGATACTTTACAGTCGTACAAGAAACGTAAGTCTTCATCTTATGTAATTATTTTACTTTGATTACTATGCAATTACACGATGCCGCTGCAAAAGAAAACTGCAGGAACGCTACTGAGAATGACTAATTGAACGGCGTCATAATTATGAAATGACATTTTTTCTACAATATTTGTTATACATTTCAAAATTAGCTTGTCTATTTGCATCTACATACGCAACAGTTCTAAGCATTCTATTGTTAGACGAATAATTTCACCTCATGTGTTGACCAAAGATGGCGGCAAAAGGCCACACCTGCATCACCTTTTTATTATCATAGATGCTTCTTGCGTATCGCCGCCACCAAGTAGGAACCCATGTGTCAATAGACAATGGCAGATACTGGGATGCCGACTGAATATAAAAGAGCTTTTATTTTTCGCAAGCGAAATCGTTTTTAAACGAGACGTTTTAACAAGAGATTTGATCCGAGAGGTCAAAATCGTTCAAAAAGTTCCCCCATATTTAGCCTTTCATTAAATGCCAGTCGTGAAAGGTACGATCGCAATTGATGGTGGGCCCTTCGAAGATGCTACATAAATTAACAGTTTGATAATACATTTCATTTTACTTAGGTAGGTTTTTCTTTCATGATAAATGTGTAGCATCGGTGAACGGTGAAAAGGTGCTTTCAATTGGATCAGGTAATAGTTAAAAAGAAAAGTATGCTTTAATAATAATTTGTTCCTTTACACTATAAAACTACAAAAATTGGCGAAAATGCTGTAAGATTTATTTAAGTGAGATAGACCAAATTAGAAATAAATATCAAGTTTAAATGCAAAAATAGAACAAAAAAAAAATGACGAATCCGTCCTGAAGACGTTTTCATGTGTCACCCTCAGGGAGGGATTCAAATCAGAAATTTTTTGTTCTGTAAGGAGTCTGACTTCCGTCCAAGTATTGAAACTGACCCGAAAATCCAAAGAAATTAAGGTAATTGAAGATAAGAATTAATATCACAAAATCAAAGACAATAAATAACACAATAATAAGCAAAATATTATTTCAAAATTCAAATCTGAACAAAACCACAGCAAAATTGAATCAAACCAAACTGCAATAAGACCATTAAATCATAAAGCCAAAAAACTTGATAACAAATAAAATATAAAAGCAAAGAACATACCAGTTGAAAGAAAAAATTCCAAAAATTTTATTCAGAAAATAAACTTATCAATACAGACCACAATATTAAACTATTTTTAATAAAAGATATATTGTATTTAGAGATCGCCAATGCTGTTACATCTAAAACACAAATGAAAATTGGTTGATAATTACTTAAGTATGATAAATGTTATTTGCTGATTTTCATAAATATTAGCGGTGTAGGAAATCCCGATCTATGTATTTAAAATAGGAATATATATAAATAATCAGAAAAACCAAAGAGTTAATCCTTTATATAGGATTGCGTTAATTTTTGCCTCATATGAAATCCTATGATCTCTAAATATGCTGAAAATGGTATCACTCATTTTCGACAAAAATCTCAAAACATTAATTTACTACACTTTCTCTATGCAAAAAATTACGAAAGAGTTCTCCAGTCGCAACCACTGCATCGATTTCTCCAATTATAATTTTATATGAAAGATCATAAGTCTTACATCATCAATGGTCATCTGTCTCACATTTCCTTCTAGATTCGATAAAAGTTTCAACCCTCCGAGTCGCTTATGAAGAATAATCTTTCTCGAGAAACTCTTAACTTAAGGTATGTTATCAATAGTTTCATCTAGTAACATTCAGTTACATAATTGAAAAATAAATTTTGTGTGTAATGTAGTAACTAAATTGATAAGATTGACCACATTGATTAAGCATCAGATGTTTTTTTTTTTTTTAATTCTATAAAAAATGCTTTATGCAAAATACAAATTCTTAATTTTGAAATGATTAATTATAAAATCATTCAATAAATCAACTTGACTTGCAATAGTAAAAATAGAGATACATATAAATATATCATTCAAAAATGCGAAATTGAAGTAAGGGAAGTGGAATAAATTCATATAGGTGCATAATTATCTGTGCAATAAAAAAAATAAACAATTTATTAAAAAATTACATACGCAACGATAAAAACCCAAATGAGTTAAATTGACTTTCTCCGTAAGTCTATTGTTAAGAACCTCTGACCTAGCCCATTGTTAAAACCAGATTCTTTAAAGAAATTTGGCCCCAAAATACTCTTTTTTTTTTTTTTTTTTTTTTTTTTTTTTTTTTTTAATAAACCATCAAACGAAAATGGGTATCAAATTATATTTGACTACAATGTAAAGCTGACAAAGACGGTTTACTTTAAGATTATGCAACTCAAGAAAATCGATCCAAATACCCCACCCCCAAAAAAATTTCATAACAATTGATTTCAGTCGGTGCCTTTGAACCTAGAGGTCGACTGCAGTAAATGGGATACTTACGTTCCATTAATTACCAATAGGAAGGGGAAGGGACAAAGTAAGTAAAACGTCTTCTGTAACGAGATATAGTGGCTCTAAAGAAATTTTATATCTTTTCTATGTTAGAAATGTGGCATTTCATATATATTCGTGATTAGTGGCTTTCTTTTCTTAATACGTTAAAAGTGAAAACATTTGTTCTTGAGACATTTATATTATTCTCTTCTCTGAAGAAATTCCTTTCGTTCTGAAATTACACATAATATTATTGCTGTAAAACAAAACAATTCAGTAAATGTAATTAATGAAAGTACAACGGCGTTTTTACTTTCTTGCATACGGAGTATAGATGAAGTACTGTAATCGTCAAAAAATTCGAAAAAGATTTTGACGTGTATCTCCGTGTTTCAGATCTCTCCGAGTTCGAAAAACTCACTTTTGACATAACATCTGTCTATCTATGAAAACGGTAACTCAAAAACGCTTTGAGTTACAAGGATGGAATTTGATAATGAATACAGAATTATATACTTACAGAAAAATTTGCAGATTTATATCAAATTTTGAGCGAAATCCATTCATAGTAAATCGTCTATCTGGTGTTTGATTATAAATGAACTCAGTCAACTCTCAAAAAGCTAACAAAATAAAATTCGGTATACATGTTTGGCATCTGAAATCTAGATTTTTTATCAAATTTGGAACCAAATCTGTCAAAGGATGGTTCATCTACTCTTTCATTATGCATGTAAACGCAATAACTTATAAACGGAACGATTTAAGATAATGTAATTCGATATGTTATCGTGTAAATATTTCTGTACTATATCACGTCTTGATATCATTCTGTGTCCAAAATACATATTCGTATGATTGATTCAGTAAAAATCCTATATTCAAGTCAAATGTCTATATTTCGTAAGTATTGTTCACTAATGCCATGCAAAGCTATTGTAGGCTTACTGCATGTCCATAATTTTATAAAAGGGGGGGGGGCAAGACCTTAATTGGAGAATATGCAAAGTTTCACAAAGACCCCTCCCATTGGTTTTTTAATGTATTCCTAAAATTATTTAAGGATTTAGGTAGATTTTGCCATTTTGTGATATATATATACTTTGAATTTATTTTATTATATCTAAATAATGTACTTTACTGGAGCGAAAGTAGCTAATTACAAATTATTTAAAATTATTGTAAAAATGTAAGAATTTAAAACATAAATTAAGCCATTAATTAATTACTTAGTTTGATACTGAAAAGAAAAATAAATCTTTACATTTCTTGCCTTAAACAACCGAATTTGTTTCTTAACCAATAATTCATAGAATATCGTTTGAAATTTCGTATGCAGTAATTAACAACTAAAATTTTCCTGGCATCTTCATTTCATCGTTTTAAATATATATGTTTCTGATAATTCATTACCCAATTATTCTGAAATAGTTATCGAATGCAAAGATCGGAAATTTTAATTAGCTATATCTCCAAAGCTAAAACTTCCTCCATTCAATTTGCATTATAGCTAAAAATGTTGTTCAAGAAATTGCAAAAGAAAAGATGTTGAAATTAAGAACAGATTGTCGCGTTCCGCAAATATTTGCTCTAGAATTCATTTGAATTTCGAAATATAGTAATAAAAATTGATTCTTCCAATATTATATTTCTCAAAAATTAGTGATCTAATATTTGTAGTATAATATCTTATATATACGCCATTTAAATACAATAGATGATGTATTTGTTTCTCTTTATTTATATGTTGACAGATAAATTCTAATCTTGATTTATGAATGCAGTACTTTCTATTCCCTGATATCGATACAAACACCAAAAACTGTTTGACAATACCGTTTTACATGTTTATCCATTATTTTCATTGTTCTTGGATAATGCTTAAGTTATTTTCTTAATTGAAAATAATTATAAAAATAAATGAAAAAAACACATAAAATATAAATTTTTAATATATAAAACTTAAAGCGAACGACGCTGTGCATAATACATAATACGTCTTTCTAACACCATACATGCATTTTATATTTTCCGTCAACTATAATCAGTTTAGTCTGCTTGTCAGCAAATTATGGAATTTTCTTTTATGTTCAAAAAATCAAAATCTTAGTTTTCGTCTCTTCCCCCCCCTTAAATCTTTGTTTAATAAATCGGCGTTTTGTTGAAGACCAATTTGTTTTAATTCTTCAAATAGTACAAAAAGAAGCTATTTAACACTTCCGAAAATTGTTTAAGAATTTCACTTATAACTATTTGTTATTAGAAGAGGCTTTAACTCATCTCTACTGGGATTACGATGCATCTATTTTCTACACTATAATGGTGGCATCATACTTTAATTATTCATGTTAACATTTTTCAGATAGATTTATATACTTACAAATGAGAAATACCTTTTTATATGGGCCCTTACCATTTGCAGAAATGTCCGACAATGGCAATTTTATTGCAGTAAATGTATTAGACACAACCCGAATGCACAGCATAAAAATGTTTAAAATGGCACCAAATATATATACTTATTTCTAAAATGAAATGAAATAAAATCAATAATTTTAAAAACAGAGAAAACGTTACAAGATTAAACATAAGATAAAGAAATGATGAGATAATTTATATTGATTAAATACTATTTTACTTCATATTGCTTTTTACAGCATGTCAACATAGATCTATCTCTTCTGATTTAAAGTTCAATTTCAAATCTCCTCATTCAAGGTAGACGGCATTTACAGGCTAAGACGTTGATCCTTATAGCCGCAACTCTAGTCCTTTGATGTCTAATCCGACATTTTCAATGGCACTGCATCCTACTCAAACAACAATAGAGGAGAAAAGAAGAAAAAGAAAAGAAAAAAAAAAGTAAATCATAGATGAGGCGCAATGGAAACGAAGGACAAGAAATAAGGTATCTGACCCCACACAGAAAAAAGACATCCCCTTAGACATACACCAAGCTACCTGAGGAACATAATCTGGGGACGCCGGGTAAAAAAAAGAGTCAAAGTCCTCCTTCGGTTCCATTAAATACAAAACCTTTTCTTCGCGATTAACCCTTTTTGTTCGATGCCAGGCTTAATAGTTTGACAGAGAGAGAGAGAGAGAAGTAAGAAAAAAAAAAGTTAAGATGTAAAGATAATAAAAAAATTTCGGTCACACACCTCTCCTGTAACCAAATCTGTGTTTGTTCCATGTTTCCACTCTTGAAGACCTAGATTTCAGAAGAAAGAGATAGAGAAAAAAAAGAAAGAGAAGGAAAAGAATGAATCAATCCGACTGAAGGTATCCTTTTACAGGATCGACTGTCAGAATATGTTATTGTTAGGCCTAAGTCACAGTCATTAGTAGTTCTACTTCTTTCTGCTCTTTTGTGGTCTCCAAGAAGTGTCACTCGTGTGGGCTTCGGTGATACGACCCTTTTGTTGGAAAATGCATTTTCCCTGCAGGGAAAAGATGCCCGTGGTATGTGTGAATGAAGTCGTTAATGTAATCCATAGTTGCACTTTTTTGGCGCATTCATGAGCCCATTTTATAATGGGCTAATGTTTGGCTTTTATAAGGCCAAATTTATGCAGTGCCCAAACTGCCTTTTCGGCTTTGTGAGGAAGAATAATCTGCTTTTTACCATTATTGATATGCTTTTTTTTTTTAATAATTTGGATTTTGCTTTTCAGAGCGTGAAGTCAGTTTGAATTTTTCACTTTGATATACTACTAGCTCACTTTCGCGAAAAGCTAATGTAAAAATTATGAGCTCGGTTAATCAAATCTTTGAAATAAAAAAAAATAAAAAAGTTAAATATATCTTCGATAAAATGCGTTTTGAAAGAAAAGTCTAAAAAATAATTTTTTTTTAAATCGTAAAATGTGGACAAATCAGTGATCCGAGGAATGTCAATCTATACCAAAAAATAGGACTTTGTTTTGTTCAATAAGAATCTTAGAAACCTTAAAAGAACAATACAAATCCAGATTATTTGCAACCAAGTTTAATTCTACTTGCATAAGTTCAAAAAAAAAAAAAAAAATCTACAGCCATAAACATTCTTCTATTAACATTAGATATTTTATGATATCTCACTCATATTGTTCAATATTGAATGCTCCAAGATATTACAGCAATATTGGCAGGTATCAACAATTTGTTAACAGGTAAATGGTTACAATGTCATTGAGACTTGACGCGTTTCTACCCGTCTTAAAACTGTAGAAAAAGGCGCACAAAATTAAAATATTGCATAAAATTAAATTTTGTGCAAATACACCTACAGTATTTATTTAATGGACCTATAATATTTATTTATCTTATTTATTTACACCAATAATGTATTAAAGACTATTTAAATTAACATATAGGAATATGTAGTTTCCTTTTTTTAATTTAGAGAAAATATATGTAAACAGGATACATAGATTTAGAAAAGAAAAAAAATTATTCGTTTCCCTGAGAATTGAAAAAAAAAAATGCAACTGGCAGTTAAAATATAATTAATTGCCCCGAATTATGTCACAGCAACATGATAAAAATTACTAAAAATACTAATAACTTTTATCAAGCATAGAAGATTATGTTACTATGCATTGTTTTTAGCTGTAATGTCGAATGCTTTTTTCATTCAGTAAAATGCATAATAAACTAAAAAATTTAATTATCGCAAGTCATTTTTTTTTGTTTTTGTTTATTACGTGAACATGAACTTCAATGCTTGATGCATTTCTTTCATTTCGTATAAGATAAAATTAATCAATTGATATTTGCATCACTTGTTTATTTTTATCTGTTTATTATATTTATCTGCAAACAATACCAAATCACATTCAAACAATACCAAATCACATCAAGAACACATTCATGAATTACATAAATTATTTTGTTCATTGCCTAACAAAATTAGGCCATATTTACAAAAGGGAAAGTTTCTAAAAATCTGAGAGAAACAAGAATCCTATCCTATTCTATTCCTTTTTGGTAAAATTCGCTCTCAATATATAATATGTTTAACAAATGTTTACTAGATCTTTTTCATTTAAAAGGCTTTGAACTAACATATTCGCTTATTTCACATTTTAGTGCATTTCGTTATTATATAAATATCTTCTGTAAATAGTTCAACTGGATAAAAATTAAATATTATTTAATATTATTTTATAAAAGTACATATAAAGCAATTCTTCATTCTGTATTCATGTTACAACAGTATTATTATTTTAATCTTAAATTTTGCATCTGCTTCAAAATGTTGAAATTGATGCTGAAATTGATTTCTTTTTCTTGTCTATTGTTCATCTGCTATTTGTAGTCGCTTGGGGGCATTGATTTAACGAGTTAACTATTGTTTGAATATTGAAAGTTTTGCAAAAAAAAAAAAAAAAAAAGCATCGCACAGGTATTAATTATCCCATTTCAGTTACGTTGCTGAAGCTGTCCTCTGGAGGGGGAAAAAATGGAAAAAGAAGGGAGGATAAGAATTTAATGAAAAAGTTGCGGTTAAGAGTCTTAACTTACATCTGTGAGAAAATTTTTATTTAAAAAAAAAAAAGAATTGAGCAAATTATTAGTTAAAGCGGCATGTAGGTTAATAATGAGCTTGGTAAATGTTCATTTTATTGCTAATTCAATGTTTGGAGGAAAAAAAGAACACATTCAAATAATATTGTTAAAACTTTTAAAAAATTTGAGGTAGAAACTTATTCACAGACAACATTTTTACTTAAGAAAAGATGTAAATTAGTCAAACGATGAAAAATTAAATTTATAATTCTCAAAAACAAAAGGACAGTTCTTATAGTAGAATGCACCTTTAAATAAAGTTAATGTTCCTTTTTTTAAAAAAAAGAATAGTTTTTCTGCAATCACGTAATAGTAAAAACATGATTTAAATAGAATTTTTCTTCACTTTTCTGTAATTTAATATTAAAAAAAAACTTTAAAAATGTCAATTTATTATTAAAAAAAATAAATGTACAATAATTATATTTTAAAAGTCACTTAAAGTAACTTGCATAAAGATAAGCAGTATGCATTTTTCGATTGCGCATTTCGTTCAGTTTCAAATAATCGTTAATCTATAAGACTAAGTTACTTTTATATGCTTTCATATTGCAGAGTAATTTTTCTCAGACACTTAATTTCAATCATAAAATGTTGGATAGCATCAACCATTCTTTAGCCGCAGAAGTATATTATTTGTAAAATAATGTTGAAATATACAACATGCAGAATTTTCAATAAAATAAGATAAATAATTCATCTGAATGCTGTAAGTCGTCTTAATTAAATTATTCATATTTATTATAGTGGATCATAGATAATTTGATCTGCTTTAATTTAAATACGTTGGCAGATGTTAAATGTTAATCTATAATTCGGATTTATTTAAATAATTACAAGTAAAGAAATAATTTTTATCTAGTTGTACCCGTAACTGAAATGTGTTCGTAATTTGTGTTTTCAGTGATCATCAAGAAGCATTTTTAGGTCCCAATTCTTTCAAAAACTTTATTAATACATAAAACTTTCCATCAGAAAAAGAAAAAAAAAAAATTCTTTCTTAAGGGGGGGGGGAGGGGAGAACCTTTGAACATATTGGATATATTGATTATTTAATTGCAGTTTCATAGAACAATTTTTGCACTCAATACTATTTTTTTAATTAAAATTAGTTATTTATTGAAATTATCATTTTAGATCACCTTAAGTTTTTAATTATAACTAACAATTTTGCGTTCTTATCTATTTATTTATTAATTAAGAACTCATTAATTACTTATTTATTATTAATCAAAATTGCTAGAATCCAGAACCTCACAGTTTTCATAATTTTTGATAACTTTATATTGTGTTACAATCTTAGCAGTTGTAACACTAATGCTATTACTATTATTTAATAAGTTTTACTTAACCATACTGACCGCTCTTTGGGTTTTATGAGGGATGTTTTAAAACCTTGACAATGAAATTTATAAATTCCAACAACTTAAATTTTGAGCATAGTGGTTCTTTATTCTTTTTTACTATTTCCAGAAGGAATTACTGCAAAGAACAGAACTTGCTGTATTATTGCTTACACTAGGTTTGCCAAGGAGTCAATTTGACCTCTCTGTTTTTGTTAATTTTCTTCAAGAAAATTATTGCCGAGCTTTATGAGAATATTCTAATTTTTACTTACATTTATAAGGCATGTAAGCGCAATTATTATCCTTTCCATTTTAGTTTCGGAGGAATGTATATAGTATACCTACTTTTATCGAAGGGGTCATCTTGACCATTCGAATAAATATTGTTGAGGATACGTGCATTTATATTTAAATATGTAAATGCTTGATAAGGATCTCACATGGATATAAATATAGAAATAAGTATGTATTAGTAAAATGGGTGTATATAAGAAGCAAGAAGACGAAGCCGAAAATCAGTCAAATACAAGGTATTATAGGTTATTAGTAAAAAAACGTGTGAGTCAACGTTTTGGTAGAAGATGATGGTAGAAGAATAGATGGTCTTGAAGACCTACATTAGAAAATAAACATTTTTTTTAAGTAAATAAACACAGAGGAACTGCCTTTTCCTCACACCATACTTCAACAATTACATTGAAAATTTAAAGTTTTTCCTACTTTAACTTCATGATAGATAAGCCAATTTATATTTTTGGTCATTTGACCCCTTTGGTAGAAATAGGTGTATGCCAACTCATGGTAAACCTAGAGCTAAATTAACAGAACGGGCCAAAACCATTTATTATTTCTCCTAAAACTGTATAAGTTGGAATTTTTTTTTTTTTTTTAGATGGGTTGGAATAGATGCAACATTTCAATGTTCTACATTTAAAAATTTCGTTTTTAATCAAATATAATTAATGTTCCCAAGTTTCAAGCTAATTTTAAATGTGTTTTACAATTGCTGTGGACCAATGTATTTATTTTCACACACACACAAAACTTTCATTAAAACAAGCTTTTTGTAGAAATTAAAAATGGCATAGTTGAAATCTGTTATTAACAGTTGAAATGATCTGCTGAATTGAATTGAAATTGATTTATGGTTGTATCTATAATGTCCTTTCTTATTTAGATCCTTCCTTTTTTTAAGATAATTGATTTACTTTTAATTTCTTTATATTATATATATCTGCTCTTTTAATTTGATAATTTGTATATAGTGTTAACTGTAATGTTTATATATTGCCTACAAATTTTAATATACGTGACCCCTTCAAGCATGGTTAAAAACAGCACAAAACGATATACAGTTCAAACCGATGGACCCTGAGTTAACAAATTTGACAGGTAATTATCTCTTGGATGTTGAGTACCGAATAAGAAAAGATTTCCAAAATTTTAATTAATTTTGTTATATTTTTCACTTATATCAACTTTGTTTCTGGACTTTTTTTTTTAATTTAATAAATCTTTCATTGGATTTTTGAATGTAATTTTATACTTATAATAATACTTTTTAGAATTTTAGTAACTTTGTTTATACACGTGGTTTTGCAAATAAATACTTTTTTTTAGTGGGCACTTTATTGTTCCTATGATTAAGAGGGAATTCTTAAAAATAAAATAAATATGGGCAAAGTAAACCTAAAATATTACCATGCTGAAGTGCAGATATCTCCGAACTTTATTTTTCCAATTGGATAATATCACAAGGGTTGGTGTTTGATTTTTAAAAAATTGGAAGTCTATTGAATTTATTTTGTATTATATTATTTTTTGAATATATATTATATGGTTTTATTTACATTTATAAATTCAAGTAGCTACTAATTTCAATAAATGCTTTACACTCTCTCTGTAGCATGAACGGGTCCGGATATATATATATATATATTGAATACCCGTTTACTTGTTGAACCTTCATACAGTTCCACGCCCTTTGAAAGATTCGAACGAAATTTCGCCCACTTTAGGAGAAGTAACTTAATTAAAAAACAAGTTTCTAAGTCCCTCTAAAGGGAAAAGGCGGAATGGATATTAAAAGATTTTATTGTTTCTGACATAACTTTCGCCACTCAAATATTATTTTTACACCAACTTAACGCTTTCAAGGTCGATAATCTTAAAATCGGTCGGTATCTTAATTCATTCAAATTAATGTGAATTTTAAAAAATTATTATAGAAAAGATTATAATCCATAATATTAGCTTTATAGTGACATCAATTTCACTGCCTAACATTTTTTTTTTTTCGATTTTAAGTAAATTTTCGTAGATAATTTAAACAAAACTTTTATTGATTCTTTTTTTGTATGACCATAAATTGTATGACTTAAAAGCATATATGTTTTGCTTAATCTCACTTTTAAATAAAATGAAAAGTTGCAGGAGAAGTTGCATGTGCAGTTTAATTTTTAACGTTTATATAAAATAATCAGATAACGTTTATTAATTACGTTAATTATTAATATTTATTTAAAATTCTTGCAGATATGAGAAAATTTTTGACTTAGCTCATTCGAAGGGACCTTTAGATGTCAAAGTGCAAAAGAAATCCCTTTCTCACGTCATGGGGAATTTTTAGGGACGGAGCGAGAAAAAAACGCTTCAAAGTGAGTGACGGGCCGAGTTCGGTTTTTCGACAGCGACGTAACACGATCCGAGCCTCTGACAATGGGCCGCTGATTAGCAGTGTCAAGTTCGATCACAGAACCTGCTTGAAAAGATATCCCGCTACTGGGCTTCCTCTCTCTTTGCGAAGGAAGGCTTCCCTACCCCCCACCCCCCAGTATCCATTTAGGAACAATTTATAGGTGCATTCCGTTGCATGTTTCGTATGCAATTCAAGATATGGATTTAAAGGTTATGCCCTTTGTAGTTCAATATTCTATTTATCGTGGATGTAATGGGTTTGAACTTTTTTGCTTAGTTTGTACATAAATCAATTTATAAATAAAACGCAAAAATTCTAAATAAAATTTATCGTTTCTTTCTTAGTTTTATGGATAAATTGAGTCTCGACTTCCCTTGATTAATTTGATTTATTTTGAGTTTATGAAACAAGGCTCATTTTTAAGCCATGTTGCACCAAATATGGAATATAAATATTTTAAAGAGGCCCTTTGTTGTTTACTAATGTTATGCTTTAGTATGTTCAATAGTTTTGGGTTATGTTCTTTAACTTACAAATAAACAAAATAAGAAACAATAGATGTTGATTGATGTTTCACTTAATTTTATGGATAAACTCGTATCCTGTCTTTCTCTGAATTATTTGGAGTTTTGGAGTTTTTTATTTTTAAAGTCCACGAATCGTTTGGAGTTGTAATACAGTACTCATTATTTGACTAAGCTTTGCCAAACGTAAGATAAAAAATTCTAGAAAGATATTAATATGTAGTACTCTTTAAAAAAAAAAAGAGATAAAAATTTCAAATAAAAGCATTAAAAGGTGCAAAATGATCTAAAGATAGAGTGAAGAAAATTTAACCCTTCAACCGGATTGAACGTAGAAAGTCGTCCCAAAGAATGACTTCTAGAAAGGCTCGAACGTAGAAAGTCGTACTTCCATTACTATTGAAAATCGACAGAAATGTAATAAACCGTTTTCTGAAAATTGTCCTAAGATCGTCTGCGATGTAAAAATTATTAGTGCTTTTTCCTTCTGTGATAATGGCCATTTTGTGAAGATTCAGATGCTGGGTATTTGACGGCCAATGAGTTAAGGCTCCCAAACAGAATTAATTCTTTTCTTAGTTTTGTAGAACTCGAAAATCTAGTTAGCAGTTTATGGCGCATAGTTCATCATTAGGCCTAATCACACCAAACAGACTGTAAAATTCTGAAAGGATACCATAAAATAGTTGATAAAAAAAAGTAGAGAAGTTGAAATCAAAAGATGAAATTTTAAAAGTTCTATCTGTATGAGGACAAATGTAAAAAAAAAACATTCGGAATTATACAGCGATAGTATATAACTTTACAGTCATGGAAACATTAAGAATCTAAGAATAAAATGATAGAGAAGCAATTAAGTGGCACTGGTAAAAAGGTGGGTGAAAGCTTAAGGATAAAATTTAGAACTCCGAAATTACTTTTACTAAGAAGATAAACTTGAAATAAGTACAAAATACATTAAAAATAAAGTACAAATTTCAAAGCGAAATTCACTAGAATCGAATCAGAGTACTAATTTAAAAAAAATATGAAAAGTGATAATG
Organism: Argiope bruennichi; assembly: GCF_947563725.1. Classification (NCBI taxonomy): domain Eukaryota; kingdom Metazoa; phylum Arthropoda; class Arachnida; order Araneae; family Araneidae; genus Argiope; species Argiope bruennichi. The sequence continues at coordinate 38,242,463 of NC_079160.1, forward strand.
CGGATGAAGAACCAATTCTTTGAATTAATAGTTGTTAAAATATTAAAAATGCCATGTAAAAGTTAATCAAATATATATATTTTTTAAAAAAATTGCAAATTTAATGTGGGGTTTTTGCAGTTTGTATACCGAATTAGAATAGATCCTCACATTCCAAACAAATAGTAACAGAACTTTCATTTAAAAAATCATGGAAACTTAAAACTTAAGGGGGGGGAGTTAAGACCTTTATTGAAGAATATACGAAAAAGTTCGAGGAGACCAATCACATTCGAAAATTAATGAAATTTTAAAGAATCCGTCTGCTGAGTAATTATTGATATTATTATGATTTGGATAGCGCTAAAATCTTTTCCTATTGGCAACATTGTACATATGAACTGTGATTTCATTCCGCTTCGGTATTAGTTGTAGATGTCTTCAAAGGGAAAATATTTTACGACCATCTTGCATATGGATATACTGAGAAGCACTTAACCAAACTTATTCAGAATTTCGAAGAAAATTGTATTTGATGTTTTTCAGAAATGGAATAATTTCAAACTCAGTTTTAAAACAACTTGGTTTTAAGCATTTTGCAAACGAACGATAAATGAAAGTACTGAAAAAAATAGTCTTTTGTTTGGCCAAAGATATGGTTTAACAAACAAGATTTGTTTTAAATCAGGTTTGAAACTTTATAGAACTGTTTTAAGAAGGATCTTTTAACTCATAGTTTGTCGACATTTGAGTCAGTATCTTCTGTCCGAACTCTAAAGGTACCCTACCATCAAGTCAGAATACACGACGGATATTTACAGTAGCAGAGCGAAGAGTTTCATACTGTTGAAGCCAATATTTGAGAGCTTACGGATGCAATATTTTGTAGATATTTTAGCTTTATATAACCGTAAGACGATAAATGATGCTGGGAAGAGGAGAAAAATAAATACTAAGCCTTTTGCCCCCGGTACTCTACTCGATATTTATATGGAATGAATCTCGCCAATTGGCCAGCCACTACGATCAAGTTCTAAAAGTTGCTTAGAAGCGCCAATTTAAAAATAGCATATTAATGAGAAATTAACTTGTATACAGTTATTATTCTATTTGAATATTCTTCATGAGCTATTTTTACACCTTAAGATATTTTTTTTATTGTTTTTATACATTCTTTAAGATATTCTACATGCATTCTTTTTTTTTCTCACATATTTTTTTATTTCCTTAATATATATATATATATATATATATATATATATATATATATATATATATATATATATATATATTCATTTCCCTTTAGTATTTTTGGTTTATCCTTTATCTCATATTAATATTTCAATTCAACCTCTTTTTATTTGCCTTCCATCATCCATTCCATTTCTATTCATCTAATCAAAAATCTGAATAATTTTAGGCCCAAGGAAGATCGAATAATGTTGATATTTTGATCAGATGAGTAGACATGGAGTGAATGATGCAAGGAAAATATAAAAAAGGCTGAACTGAATTATTAATAATATGAAATAAAGATTAGTGAATTAACTTTTTCATTTCGTTTTCATTTTCACCATTTTTGCATTTCTTTGGAGGGGGAGAAGTTTCAACGAGATGAATACATAAATCCAATTAATATGATATTCAGTGCAATAAAAAAATGTAAGAAGTGTATCTTTTTTAAACTACTACTGACCTTCCTGGTTTTTTTTTTTTTTTACTTGATCTGTTCTATTTTTATTCATTCCTTACCCCCACCATTATTCCATATTTAATAAATCCTTGTGATCTAAATTGTTCTATTATTAATATTTCAGTTCATTACTTTTTCATTTGCCTTGCATCATTCACTCCATGTCTAATCATCTTCAAAAATGAATAATTTTAGACCCAAGAAGAATCGATGCTCAGTTCTTTTTTAAACTTTCCCAGAATACTCGTTATGTAATCGTTTAACGTCTTGAAATAAATTTCGTAATAACAGAGCCTTCTTTTGAAATCGTGGTTTTACTTCTTTTCTGGCACAGTATTTACTTTCTGCTAAGCCAAGAAATCATGCAAGTTCCTCCGATTGCTGCATATCCTCATGTCAGGGAATGACGTAAGAAAGATCCCCGGATCAGTAGCAATTATCTTAGCATCTTGTAGCAGCTGGGAAAAATGGACAGACTTTTGTGTAGATATCCTCACAGTCTATCATTAGGGGTTTTCCCCTCCCTCGTTTTTTTCAGTGAAACCTTTTGTAAATGTCACTGAGAGTTGCCGCTACTGTGCAGGCGCGACATTAAGGCGGTACCCATTGAAATGCGAGAAATGTGCTTTAATGGTTCCTGTTAACTGTAACTGTGACGATTTAGGACACAAGGATTTATTAAATAAGGAATAATGGTGAAGGGGGGGAGGAAAAAAATAGAACAGATTAAGAAGGGGAAAAAAAGGAAAAAAAGAGGTTGGTAGCTTTTTGAAAAAGATACAAATTAATACAATGATTTTTTTTCATGAATTGAATTTCATATTAATTGGATTTAAGTACTTTGCTCATTGAAATTCCACTCACTTAGTGAAAATGAAAAACAAAAGTTTAATTGAATAACAACACTAAAACACTCTAATTAAATTGAATTATATTCCTAAGACTTTTTAGAATCTATTATTGGAATAAATTATAATCTCCCTCTGAAGTCATATAAAGATTATTTTGTGGCAAAGCTCAAAATTTAGACCGTGTTTAGATGCTGAGAACAACATCTGAAATGGTATTCCTCTCTACAAACTTCCACTCCATATCAGCATGAGGACATTTGATGATCAATACATTTAATGCAAACCAGTAATGCTCACATAGAAGATCTAATGTGGAATTGGATATATAACGTATTCACTTAGTGTATACTAGAAGGTAAGTAAAATATGTTGGTTACTTTCTCATATTTTGTGAGTACGATCCAGATGTGGAGACAGATTCTGAACGTTCAAATGAAAGGATGTGGCTAGTGATCCACATAGAAAGTATTCTAGCGGTTCCGGTGTCTTTCTAAGCAACTAGACTTCTAACTGATAATGGCAGATGTTGTCTAGAGGGCGTTAAATAACGAGACTTCTCTAAGACTTCAAATTCCTAAATGAAAACAGTAAATAACATCCCGAATTTTAAGAAAAACATTTATACTATATTCAGCTTATTGAAAATGAGAATATATGATAACCATCTATGAGCCAAGTAGGATAATCAGATAGCCATGCCCCTTTTTTTTTTTTAAACTCCCTTATTGTGGTGTCCAAGTGTGGTTAATGCATTGAATAACTATATTTTCCTAGTAATAAGCTAAAAAAATATCAAACATATATGTTATAATTTGATACATAAATTATGTGGAATCCATAAACATGTTAAGTGTTTCAGGAACTCTTAATTGATTTTCTCTCAATATCTCTCTAAATCCAAAGATATCATCTACTTAGATAGCAGAAAAATTCACATTTAAGAGGTTAAAGCACCATCTTTTACTAATTATCTTTCTTTTGATATGTTTCCCATCAATTCAATACATTGCAATAGAGTCCACAATATGGACTACACACATGCACTATTTTAACTAATTCAAACGGCTTAACTGATTCACTACTGATGCAACTTCGTATTCAAATTTCTGTTTTTCAAAGATTCGAAGCATTTATTTTCAAATATATAACTAAATTACAAAGACTAAAGTCGCCATTATTTAATAATTTAATCCATCTTGACATTTATGGAATTTTACCCATTTTCTTTATATTCCACAATATAACATAGAACAATCCAATACCAATAAATATTCGACAAAGCAAACCGTCTTCTTCATATTGTTCTATATAATGTCATTAGAATATTTTTCTCTTTGTTAATCATTTAGATTGCCTTTATATAATTAGATAATTATGCGTAAAATCGATTCGTCTAGGTGCTTAGAGACTGTCCTGGAGATTCCAATCGATCAAGAAATTCAAACCCAAATTCGGACAATCCTGGTTCGCTATTCCGGTCTTTCCCAAGTCACGTCACAGAAGAGTCCTACCATACAATTCCATGTCATCCGATCTCTACCCCCTTTATGGCACGAAAAAAAGCGATCGAGATCTCAATGGCAGGTCTTAATACCTGTTTGTTAGCAGCCCTCCCCTGGGTTGGCATGTGAGGACGTCTTTCAACTCAGCACTCCAGTGGCACAATGGATTGCGGTGGACCATTGTTGTTGGGACACTCGATATGCAAATAAGGCGTTCACGTGGAAGGACTTTTTTGGGGGGGTATTATGCTGTGTTCTGAAGAGAGTTCTTTCTGTGCCTTCATTAATCACCGATCTCCGTTGCCGTGGGTAAGAACGAGATAAATGGATGAAAGAGCGAGATGCCCTGAAGGTCAAGCTGCTATTGGCCTGCAGTTTGCTCTCATTAGGTTCCTGTTACAATCGAGTCGTCTTAATAGGTCCTGACCACATCACTTGGTGGGAAAAATGGAATTTGATATTAAAGCTTATTCATATTCAGTTGGGAACGATAAGAATCGAATAACGATGGCAAAAGATCATAACCTGAGGATATGCTTAGCTTCATTAAATTTGCAGATTCTTGATAGTAATAATAATTTTTAAAACAGGTGAAAATTTTGAGGTATATTTAATTATTTGAAGTTCTCGTAAGCGCACTACAGAGATTGAATCTTTCAGAGTACATTAATCAAAAATACACCAGCAACAAAGCAAATTAAAACACATATAAAAAGGGAACAGCAAAGAATAAAGAATTATAAAGTTCTAAACCAAATATAAATTTTTAAAAAATTCTGAAGATAACTGAAAATTCTAATATTTGCTTAAACGGTTAAATAATTAAATCTGAAAATTATTTCAAGGACTATTAGTCATTCTTACAGCATTTATTAATTTTGCAAAAAATCTAATTTAGACTTAGATAGTTAACAACTACTTATAATTTATTTCTAAATGTTAGCTATTTCATGAGAAACTTCATTATTTGCTGTTTCAAAAGTTTGTATAAGTGATTTATTGCTATCTTTAAAACAAAGAACAAAATGAAATCTATTGTAATACAAATCTTTAGAATTTTACAGAGTTTCAAGAGATATCAAATGACTAAAAACTGAAAAAAATCTATCAAAATTAAAGGATTTGTTATAACCTTGTAGGATAAGAAATTTTCTAAAATTACTAACCACTTTAAAGACGTTTAAGTGTATATTTAGCTTTTATTAAGAATTTTGTTTGTCCCTGATTCGACGGCAGTTACTTAATCCAAGTATTATATGATATTTCCCTTGAGGTTTCCTTTGATTTTGAAGAAAGAATTTTTAGGATATATTGCTAACAATTGATCATATTATATTTTTACTTATCTCTAAATAAAGAAAAAGAATTAAACTATTTTATGTTTTTTTTTTCCGTTAAGAAATAGGAGGGAAATGAAATTAATTTCTTATTCATTTGAATCTTCACTTTAACAAGAGTCGTATTTAAATTTATTTTCACAAGTGATGCTATTTAGCCTTCATTTTTTTTTTATTTGACTAAATGTAATTTATTTTTTTCCCTATACGTTTAATAAATTTATGATAAAAGTCACTCAGTAAACTTTCAAGAATTTAGTATATTTTTAATTTTGAAAATGTGTATGATTTTAATTCTATTTTTTTAAAAACTGAATGAAATTCGTCTTTAATTATTCTAACATTTATTAAAAAATTCCTTCTAGAACAAATTAGAACTGAAAAAAAAAATTATACATTCAATAATAACAATTCGTTTTCTGTACAATTTTTTCCTCTGATTTTTGAATATGTACATATTCTTAGTCACAGTTGTCGTAAGTTTTACCTAAACTATTGTATTTTATTATTTATTTCATGAGGTAATTTTTATTATTTCATTAGGCGAACGCTTATGTCAATAAATGTAAGAATAATCAAAAACTTATATAATATTTTTATTGGTCATGAATAGCAGAGTAAATTCAGGAATGAAAGTATTAAACATTGTGACTGCTAAAAGGAAAACTCTTGGGAAATTGCAAAAAAGTGTGATCACTCAATGGGAAGCCTCATTAACCCACTACCTACTTCCTTACATATTCTTCAAATCTATAGGGTTAACTATTCGCTTTTCATATTTACCACATTTAATATCGTAGCTAGTTTGAACTTTAATATGATAAATGGTGTTTGAATTTTTTTGTTGAGCTAACATTGATTATTACTTCTAATTTTCCATTTTTAAGCCTTTTTAAGTTAGCTAGCCTTTTGTATTTTTATTCTGTAGTAATGAGAATCAAGCCTGTGTCTTTATGAAGTGTAGTTCTATCTTATGTTATGAAGCGTAGCATACCTCTTCTCGCGTCAATAAACCAGCCAATATGTAAAGTACCAGTTCTAGTCGAGTGATTTAGTATAAAACTTCAGACTAAAACTTGCAGTCTTGATATAAGAATCAAGTATTAAATATTTATAAATCGAGTTAGTTTGTAAATTTTAAGTTTGTGTGAGAAGGACATGTAAAGATAGTGCCAAAATAATTTTTCGGACATAGAAAGATCTAAAATGTATAAAAAATTCACAAGTCAAATTTTATTAATATTATAGTGCTCTTGTGAACACTGGTTTTTGAAGAAAAAAATATCGAGCATAAAAAGAAAAATCGTTATTATTACAATTAGATACCTTTTTTGAAAGACAGAATTAATGTTTCTTTGTTTGCATTTATTTTTGAAATCTTACTAAGACTTTTGCTTGTTTGGTTAAGATGACAAATTTTCAGGGCCTAATAGGAAAAAAAAAATCCCACTTGAAAAGAAATTTCGAGTTATTTGTTTGTGAAAACCTACAAATTTCTGCTTGTTTGATTAAGAAGTCAAATTTTTAATCTATTAAAGTGTTTTTATGCACACCGATTTGAAAATAGAAAATTGCAACTACAAAAGAAACCCGTGTTAAAATTAGACCCGTTTTAAACAAAATGACGCTCCTTAGTGGCATTTGCTTATGAAAATCTACACATTTTTGCTTGATTAATTTTCATTTTAAAGCTACATGAGTTCATAGTTTCTATCCGTGATCTCATGCCAAGAACAATTTCTGAAATAGCACCCTCCCAACAGACTTTCCCACCACACCTGTGTATGGACGTTTAACCATGATGTATTAACAAGCACTATGCATCTAATCGCAATAGATTTGTGATGAAAGCTATGATCCTATTTCCTTATTTTTTTCTTAACATAATAACATAACTTAACATAATTGACTACATGCTAAATGTAAATTGCATGAAATGCAGGCAATATGTAAAACACAATAAACGTTCAAAACGTTTTTCAAGGCTGGTTTTGGACTTAAAACTGCTGAATTTGATTATTTCACAGACAATAGATGCTGATCAAGAGGTTATTTTATTCTAAATATATTTTTAATTAATTGGAAAGTTAAATTTTCTTTAATATTTTTAGAGCCGTTTCACACAAGAAGCATTTTTACATCACTTTAAAGTTTTTAAAAATGCTAACTTTTCAGTGATAATTACTTTTTTTTTTCTATGATATTTTCTGTCACTGCATAATTATTTTTTAAATATTTTTAGGCGTACAAATACAATTATAACAACACATTTTCTTGTTTCAGTTATTGCTTTTGTGTATACTCATGATACGACGATATTAAATAAATCTTTTATGCACATATTATCGTTTGCTATAATAATTTTTTTGGAAAAAAAAAATATAAAACTAGAATAACGATAATTATTCTTAATATATATTTTGTTTAACATTGTAAGATAAAATTTTGTTCTTATTACAATGTTTCAGATTAAAGAATCGACTCTAATTTCATTTTCTTCAATGATTATTTAAATAAAATCTATTATCAATAATCATTAATACTGAAAAGATATTAACTTCAACAATCTTTAATAAGAATTTTTGAAAATATTTAGACACTCCGTAAACCTCTGCCCATCTTCATTTGTCAATTATTTTTCTCAGGAAAAGTGTTTGGAATGTTTTTCCAACATTGTAAAAATTAATAGGAAAATGAATGTTGACGTTATTATTTTTGTAAAAATTCCACATTAATTGAAGATATATCTTTATCCATTTAGCAAAAAAAAGGAAATATTCAAGTTTCAATACAATTATTTTTAATGAAATATTGAATTATGATTATCATGTTAAGTAACTTTAATTTCAACAAAATAATTGAAATGAAATTAAAGGATGCTTAGTTTCAGCTTTCTACCAATTAGCCATTGAAAGCAGAAATGTTTTAAGTCAAAAACTAAAATTTTTTGGATAATCTACTCATTAAAAGATATGATGCTTAATATCCTATAATTAATGCTTTTTATAAAGGCTAGTATATTTATTAAATATCACTATTCGTAGAAATATATGGGAATTAGTATACTCGAAAACTGATTTTGAATTAAAAAAAAAACTACATAAAGAAGTAATAAATAAAATAGCCATTTCTGCTTCCAACAACCAAAAATAATTTATATCTTTTAAAGAGAAAATATCTAAGTTCTTTCTCTCCTTTGTGATGCTGATTAAACAAACAACAACAACAAAAAAACATATTATAACTTTCATAAAGTTTGATGATCATAAAATCATATAAAATATGATTTTTAATTACCTTTTAGAAAACAATTGAATTTTCTTTTTCTTCAGAAAATTCAATTGAAGAAAAAAAAAATAGTTATTCCCTAGTTTCCTAATAACTCTATCTGCTTCAATCTGGCCTTCGATACAAGACACTGGAAGCATGATTTATCGTGAAATACTCTATTTCTTCCAACTAAAGACGGGACCACACTCTTCTCCAAATACGCCTGGCCCCCACCCTTTCTTAAAAAAGTAATTATTTATGATTTCTTTGAAGAGGAAACCGAAATTTTACGCTTCAGGTGAACATATTTCATGCGAGTTGACGTATGACGGGCCAAAGAATGAGAAATAACAAAAAATAAAACGGCCGAAAATCTCGTCTTTTCGTAAAGTGGGGTGAAAAAAAATCCATTTTTTTTTCTGTCTGAGTTTTTTTATGCCCTCCGCTACGACTGAGCCTCGACACCCTTGTAAAGAAGCGAAGCTTGTAAACGCTGTGGGACTTATTTTAATAACAATAAAAGGGGGTCTTTTGTTTAGTGAAAGGATGCGTGGCGTCTTTTTATTGGGGGGGGGGGCAAAAGGGGGCCTCGTCTAGCCGCTGTCTATTATACTGTGACGGCTATGAGTACTCGAGCAAATGTGACGTGAAATTAAGCTGCCATGTTCCTGGCTGAGGAGGCATTTTGGGGCAACAGATTTTTCAGTCCTTTAACAATATTTTTCTGCGAAATAATCGTGCCTGTAGTTGATATCAACAACTATGAAATCAAAATATGATGTTTTGAATTCAATGAAGCTTTTTCATTCATTTTTGGACAATTCTTTCCAGCATTAAAACAAAACAACATTTATCTCTTCAGTAACTGTACCTGTACTTAATACCAATCACTGGCAACAAATTTTTAATCCTTTAAGAATATTTCCCTAAAGGGTAGTTGTACTTGTAGTTGTTATTCAAAATATTAAAATCAAAATGCATTAATTTGATTCAGTGAAACTTTTTTTCCCCCTTTTTAGTTGTGAACATGCTTTTTAGTACTCGGAAAAAAAATTTCGGCCTACAGTAAACATACCAGTAAATAATATCATTAATTGGAAATTGATTTTCAGTTTTATAAGAAGCATTTCTCTATGGATGAATTGTGCCTGTAGTTAGATTAACAAATTTAAAATCAAAATATGTTAAGTTGAGTTTGAACTTTTCAACTTTTTAAATCATTTTTCGGTTTGGACACCCTTTTTCAGATCTTGAAAAATATTTCGATGTACTTAACTGTAACTGTCGCTAACGTCATTTTAGGCCCTTAAAAATATTAATTTATGAAATAAATGACTCTATAGTTGATATATCAAAAAATATATGAATTCAAAATATGTGACTTTTAAAGAATCAAAGTCTTTGGGGAACCAATAATAATTTTCCAAAAACTGAATAACCAATTTTCAGTTTTTGGAAAACATTTATCCTTTCAGCATCTAATATTTTACAGTTTTCAAACTTTTACAAATGCTTTCTTCTATAGTAAATATACCTATAACAGATACCAGAAACTTAATAAAATATGGTTGAATTTGAATACAACGCAGAATGACAGCGAAAAACATTTCCCTTTGCAGTACATATGTTATTTTTTCCATTTCTTTAAAAATATATCTGGTAAAGTATACGTATCCGAAATTCGCATCAGCAATTTAAAAAGAAGGCGATATTTAATTCGTCAGAAACTCTACTGATTATTATCAAGGCAAATTATTTTCAAATCTTGAAAAGTGTTTGCCTGTACTAAATGTGCGCCTGTAATTGATACCAAAATCTTTAAATTCAAATTATTCATTTAAATTCAAACAAGTTTTATGACGGTTGCAAGTTGTAAATCATTTGCATTGTGAAAAATACGTGTCTATGCTATTATTTTAATTTGTATCAAATTCTGTAATTTAAATAATGGGTGTTTTAAAATTTTTCGAAAAATATATTCATGAATCGTTAGACTGCTTATGCATCTAAAACAAGCAGGTTTATATAAAAATGCTTTAAATTTATTAAAAAGTCTTCAAGCAGGACCCATTTGATCTATTTCCTGCAGTTGATACCAGTAATTTCGAGTTTTTAAAATTTACTAAAAGAATTTAAACGAGCGTTTACTCGACAATTCTTGGAACAATCATTTAAAATTTTCATTCAAAAAATATTTCATATTTATTAAAATTGTCAAAATTATAATTTCTAATATTACAGACTATCCGACAATTTTTTTCAGAATTTTTCATCGAATTTAAGATATCTTTATTGACGTCGTTCAATTCACTTATTAGAATACTGCTACTAATATATATATATATATATGAATGAATGAATGAAATTCTTACACATGTAGCACAGAAATCGCTCTTGTAACTTTGTCGAGTGGCAAATTCAAATCTAAACAAATCGCAGCACGAATGGTTCAGAATGCTTCATCAAACGTTATTTTTTAATTCCATGCTTTATTTAAAAATATCTACACTTCTTCGTTTGCACAAACAATGATTTATAGTAAATTAATGAATTGAATTCAAATACCTCATATTAAACGTCAAGGCAAAATTGTTTTTTAAAATTACCACTCTAATATTAATCGTTCAACAGCCTAAAATCTCAATAATCTGGTTGAACAAGCTGCTCGTTATAACCAGCTAATTTATTTTAAAAGCTTAGAATGATGCTAGCACTTAAACCGAAGCAAAATTATTCCACCGACAAGGATTAACGGTGGGTGCGTTTAGTTCGCAAGAAAATTTCTAAATAATAACAATAATACGATTTCAAATTAATTAAAAAGACCCTATACCACAACATTTTATTAATTGAAACTGACATTTACTTTATATTTCAAATTCATTAAAGAATTGGAAACATGTCTAAATATATTTCCTGTCTGGTGATTTTACTGAGATTTTTTTTTCTTCCCGTTTGTTTCTATATCAAATTTTTTACTTAATTCGAGGTTTCGTAAAACAGGCATTTAAAGCATAAAATTTACAATTTATCTTTTATTTGCTTTCGCAATAGTGACTTGATGTATTTTAATGCTTTTCCAGAATATATTGGGAATTTAATTATCTTGATGACAGTAATATTGATCAGATATAAACGTCAAGATAAGAAAATGAATATATAAAAACTAAGGAATAGTTTTCTAAGAAATAAGACTTTGTTTCACTGTATTAGTAATCTGTTTTCAAAGAGATAATTATAATTAGGAATTATATTAATTATTTTCAAATTCATTTTGTAGGGGTAAACAGCATGTCTCGTATTTTTTATACATATTTCTCATACTTATGCTAATCTTTAAAATCTGCATGAGATTGGCGAATTTCACAACATTTGTTTGCATAGAAAGTTGAATTTTTAAATATATTTTTCTGAAGAATTTTTCATATTATATTATTTTCGTGATATTTGCTTAATGGTTCCTACTCTAATTTTTTCAAAATATGATAAATTACTTATTTAAAATTCAACCCAAATCTACTTCAGTAAAAAATATTTTTAATTAAAGAATTAAAATTAAGTTTAATTACGGAAAAACTAGCAAAAAAATATATATATGGTTTTCTTTCACGTTTATTTTTTTTAAAAAAATCCCACTTTTAATAGAAATTTTGTCTCAGAAATTTCCAGTTCAGCAAATAAGAAAATAACTAACTGGATTTTGATCACTACAAATTAATATTTGTAAAATGCCAGGTATTAAAAGCAATTAACAGTTTCGGTAATGCTTTATTTTTCTAAGCAATGTTTTTTATTTTTTTATTTATTATTTTTTATTTTTATTTTTCTACGCATTCTATAACGGATATCCTATTTGATCCAAACATTTATCTAATAAGCATTTATTTTGAAATAAAATACATCCATTGTTTGAAATAACAAGATTAGAAGTGATGTTTAAGTAACTGTTTGATGTAATTCCATTATAAAAGTACAGTACACTCCCGATTATAAGCGGAATTGGGTGGCGCTGCCGCCGCGGATAACAAAAATCGCGGATAATCCGAAAAAAGCTAAAAACGGGTATAGCAAAAGAGAAAACAGTCATTCCAATTTTGAAAAATCGTTTTATATACAATAAAACGTAAAATAAACAGCAGGAAATGTTTAACTAACGCTTAATATTTTAGAATATCACTCAAAACTAACCTAAAATGCATTTTGTTAATGAAAATAGGAAAGTGCTTTGTACTTACGAGAGGCGTCAAGGATACACAGAAAAATAAATACATATGTACTGTTTTAATACTATAATGTATTGTGTAATTACAAAAGCATAACTGTAAAACTACACCTTTTTGAAGAAATCAGTCATTTGTGTTTGCTTCTTGCTTTGGAAGCATTTTCTCTTTGCTTGGAAGCAAAAACAAACACTTAGTGTGGCAGGCGCGGATAATCGGGAGTCTACTGTATTTGCAAGACTTTTTTTTTATTGCTAATTAATACTCATATTTGAAACTACTGGTTCATCAATCACTTAGTCATTAAAAGCATCTTTCAGCTTCATAATATTGTTCATATTTAAATTATAAATTGGAAATGTGCTGAAAAATGGTATTTCTCTAAGCCAGACACTGAAAATGTCAAAAAGTTTTCTGGACAAAAGAATCATATTTACTTTTAACAACAATCTAAAAATTTGCAATTAAAGCATATATATTAACGAAGAAAGAAATTATCAAGAAATGTCATGACAAGTAATGATGTTAAATATACATTTATTAAAACAATAAGAAATAAATCTTATCTAAATTCCCGCTGCAGATCTTAAACTATGCAATTGGTAAGCTGCATTTTCAGAGAAAATGTTCGTGCTCTAGATACAGTCATTTCCACATTAAGATAAGATTCAAAGTTTACCATCAGTCTAGCCACAAAATATGAATTTAATGGAAGTTAGTTACGAAACGACTAGTGACTTAATATGATAGACTAAAAACTATTTACGGTTCCAGTTGATTTTCGCTTTTAAAAGTTCCTTTGCGTCGACACCTTCTAAATTACTATGTAGGGAATTGGGCACTAGAATCGGGTGGAATTTTGAGACTTTAAAATATGTTTAATTTATTAGATTTAAAAATTTAAAAATTAAAATTATAATGTTTTTGCCTTTAATTTTATACAACAGTGTCTACCGTATCAAAGAGCTGTAGGTTGTCGATGCCTGACGTACATGGAAAGACGACTATTTTTACTGGTCAGCTGACCTGGGAGGACTACAGGATATGGACTTTAATCTAGAGATAGATTACTCTGTCTTTAAAGATTGCATTTAGTTTGCAATGAAGTTTAGTTTTAAATGGAACAAAATGCTAAGTATCTTGAGAAGAACATATTTGAGTACCATGTTTTATATTTCCTCTGTTTGATTTACAGAAAATAAACTACTGATATTCTTTTCTTCGTTTTTATCTTCGAATTATTTTAAATGCCTGTCGATCATTCTATTTTCATGAATTCTGTAATTAAGACGCATATTCAAAGTGTCCATTTTGATAAATTCTTTTGTATTTTCTTAGACATGCGCTTTCAATTTGAAAAATGCTCTATATGATGTAAAGAGCCGATATATGTATCAAAGAAAAATTACACCCAAATTATTATAATGTCTTCCAGTATTTTTGAAAAACAAACCTTATGTCTCTATTATATAAAATCTTTTAATGTGAATATTCATTTTATTTACTTTGGGATTGGTAGTAAATCATTTGACCCATGACATTAGAGGTTTGTTTTGCCAGTATTGTTATAAATAATTAATGAAGGTTATTATTACGTCGTAGTAAGTATTGATATTGCACTTGACGGTGAAATGGTGACAAAAAAAAGTAAAGTAAAGTTTTAATTAACAGCAAATTAGTTTAATATAATATTATTTATTAATTTCACTTCGAGAAACACCGTTTGTGGCAACATTAATAAACAGCTTTCCGGTTTGTTTACCTTTTCCAAGTAACGGAAATTTTTCGTCTCTTGGCTAGCAATTATTTGAATACTTAAGCAATGCACGTGTTAAACATGCATTGTTTTTTTTAAATAGTGAAGGAGCGTCCAACGATATTAGAGGCATAAAAAATGCAAAGGAAAACTTAATGGTTTTAAGGAAGTTTTTATTTAATTCGTTTAATTTTTTAAAAATTTCATATTTTAATTCTTTATTTCTATCGTAAAAGTTAAAATTATGTTGAGATTTCTTCTGAATTTCAATTAAAGCTAATTTTTTTAAAATTTGGAATGGAATTTTTTAATTTATGACATTTTTAAAACAGTTTGTTTCCATTTATTATTGATTGAGGAAAGGAATTGATCTCTCAAGAACGCCACTAACCTGAGGACACGCATGATGCGAGGATAACAACGGAATGGCGAGCTAAAGCGAGCAACTAACGAGGCCGCCTAGTCATAACAAAAAACTTCTGTCTTTAAAACAGCCTATGATATCTTAAATGAATTTTTAAAAAATGCTAAAATTACGGAATATTTTATAATTTGTTTGCTAACTTGAAAAACACCGTAATGGTTGAAGATCGTCTAAAGCGTAATCATACGTTTGCCAACATATTTTTGTTGTTTTTGTGTATAACATTTCACAGGAATGGACATTTTACATAAGTTTTTAAAATTGTACTTTAAAGTCTATTGTATAATATATACTGTGAGTATACATGAAAGTATTAATAGTATGTTAAAATCATTCAAATTAAAAGTGAACTTACGTTACCAATACATTGCAAAGTATACGTTTATACAATGCAAAGTATTTTACAATACGTTACCAATACAATGCAAAGTATTTTACAATACGTTACCAATACATTGCAAAGTATACGTTTATACAATGCAAAGTATTTGATTATGAGCAACATATGAAACCACAGAAGTCCGTTTCATGTTTTGAACCTTTTCGTTTAAAAATTTGAAGTGATAAATTTCCAGATCGAATCTTCCCATGAAGCTTTCAGGATGGATTAGAGGTCTGAACGATTCCAGTTCCAGAATTAAGAAATCTTCCCACCACCAGCAGTCCCACCCTTTGGCCCCTCCTGTGAACCCTAAAGGATGGATTCTTGAGTCGAGTCAAAGGGCAAAAGCCACTTCCAAGGATGAAGATGCAATGAAATGCAACAAAGTGGCTTTTCTTTTCTCGTGTTAAAGTACCGCGAAATCGCTTCATCATCCAGCCGCAACCATTACACGGCAAATTTGTCACCGCACACGAACAGAGGGACGCCATTGTGGCCAACTCCTGCTGAGGCAATGTTCCATGAACTGGAAAATCGAGATTAATAATACTCTCAGGTTTTACCTCTCGCCCCTTCTTTTTTCCACTCTCTCCAGAATCGGATGTGGAACATTGATTACGGAGAGCCCCAGCAAGAAAAGACCAATTGTACATGGAAGCTTGTCGCAAGGTTCGTCCATTAATAAAACCGTCACTCGTTGACATTCGAACATTGTCGCAAAGGGTTAAGCGTGCCTTTGAACTTTTTGGACCAGGTGAGGACATGTTTCCCCTCTGCTTCTCTCGAGCTCTCTTTTTTTTTTCTCCAAATGGATCGGTGACGCGCTCTCTCGAATCCTGTGCTCGCCATGAATACATCTATCTTCGAATAGGCTCGATGCCCTATAATTCATCCACGGAAATTGGCGTGAAGGGCAACATATTTTTTGAAAAGTTTGCACTTTTAGTTGTTGGTAGAGGCCTCAAACGCACGGGAACAAGTGTTTGTGCTTGGCTTCGTTTAATGAATTTCCCTCCACTCATGTAGACAGCGGTGCTTCCATAACTTATATTCAGAATAGGTTAAATGGACTTAATAGCTCAAGAGACATATTTGGCTGTAGTGCGCCAAAAATATATTTAAAGGGTAAAAAAATTGTTTTTAGGTGCTTTAAAATATTTTAATAAGACTTAATTCATTACAACATCTGATAAGCATCATAATAGATTCATTAAAAAAGTCAAAACACCCTGAATACATCTATTTTCGAATAGGTTTGGTGCTTTATAATTCATCTACGGAAATTGGCGGGGCAACATTTTTTTAAAAAAAGTTTGCACGTTTAGCTGTTGATAGAGACCTCAAACGCATGGGAACAAGGGCTTGTCTTCGATTAATAAGTTTCACTCCTTTCATGTAGGAAGTGGTACTACCACAATTTGGATTCAGAGTAGGTTAAATGAATTTAATAGCTCAAAGAACATATTTGTATATCACGTCAAACATATGGTTAAACAGGAATGAAACTGATTATTGGCGTTTTAAAATACTTTAATAAGACAATTCATTACAAAATTTGACATTCATTAAAAATGTCAAAACTCCATGAATGCATCTATCTTCAAATGGGCTCGGTGTCCTATAACTCATCCACAGAAATATGCTTGAAAGTCGACATATTTTTAAATGTTTGCACTTTTTAAAAGTATGTTGGTAGAAGCTTCAAATGCACGGGAACAGGTGCTTGCCTTCGATTAATGAATTTCACTCCACTGACGTAGACAGTGGTGCTTCCACAATTTGGATTCAGAATAGGTTAAATGAATTTAATGGGTCATAGGACAGATTTGGTTGTATTGCGCTAAACATATGGTTAAACAGTAAGCAGACTGTTTTTAAATGTTTTAAAATACTTTACTATGACTTAAGTCATTGTAACCTCTAATAGATTAATTTAAAAAGTCAAAACTTCCTGAATACATGCGTCATCGAATAGATTTCAAGAACTATAATTCCACCACGGAAATTTTCGAGAAAAAAAAATATTTACTTTCTTGTACATGTAGTATAAAGTATAGTAATCGTCAAAAAATTCTAGTTCGGATTTTTTGATGAATCTCCACGTTTTACACTGCCCCATAGTTCGAAAAACATTTTTAGAACATGTTTGTCAGTCTATCTGTCACAAACACTAAGAGAATCTCGGAAATACTTTGTGCTACATGATTGAAATTTGGTATACAGTTTTTACACCAAATTTATAGATTTCTATCAAATTTTCAGCTAAATTCGTTCAAAAGAAGTCCATCTATCTGGCTGTTCGAATAAAAGTTAGTATACGATAATTACAAAACTAAGAACTTGATGGATAAAATTCGGTACATAGATTTAACATCTATAGTGACCTATTATACCTATATGATTTTGAGCCATATCCAATTGAGTATTGACCGTCTGTCTATCTGTACTTTCAGAAGCATGTAAGTACGATAATTCAGAAACATAATTTATTATGGGAATTTATGTCTACAAATGTAGTTTTCTGTCGAATTTTGGTTTCAATCGGCTGAGAAATCGTATCTAAAACCCAAATTCAGTTTTTGGATACTATTAACCGCATGCCAGGTATTAATCGCCAAATAACTCGCCAAGGATGGCACGAAATACTCAGTCATAATGCTAAATTCCGGCCAAAAATTAATATTGCTTAACTATTGTACTTCCCGCATAAAGACGTTCTTAGGAAGACACCTTTATGCGGGAAAGTTTTGGGGAGACTATTCCAACTGTTTTTAAGAACTCGCATATTTAGTTAGCCTACTAGACCAACGCTATTCTTCAACCGCTTTGAACATCAAAAATAACATTTCTTGATTTGTTGTCAAAATGAATCGGAGAAAAAGAAGGTAAATAATTCTTCCACGTTCATGAATTGTGCTTCATTTAAATTATTAATTATACATCATCCAAAAAAGCAGAATGGAATGAAGAAAGATTTACGTAAACATGGAATTGCAACAATAACAGCGAAAAGAAGCCCATGCAATTATTTATAACAACTAGTTCATTGAGTTAATGTATCGTTACATGCAAATTAGAATACAAACTGGTTACTTTCAAACAACTTCATTAGTGATATTCTTGATGCAAATGACAACTTCTCTCTTACGTTAATGTGCCTTAATGTGACAGTTACTCATTTGCATTCGGTCTTCTACCTTTCAAATCCTGACCTTGGCCAAGCAGGAGGTGTCATCATCTGCGGAATCAATCAATTTCGGAACGAGTTTGGTTGAAGGAATGGATGGCAAGTCATTTGATTGATCAGATGTTCGATACATCAGCCGTAAATTACTCCATTACGGATATCTGATTGATCACCAATTTGTCCTTCGGTGCTGATCAACATCCTGATAGCTCAGGAGAAAAATCAAATCGAAAATAATAAGATCTTCTCAAAGAGTTTTTTGAATAATTTGAGAAATTTTTCCCGATATATTTTTTGCAAATGGTTAGGCGAAAAGGGGACATAAACAAATTTTTTATATATATATATATATCAGCTTTAATTTCATAAACATGTAATTTTTGTAATTACATTTGATTGTATATTGACCCCCTTAGGCGACCAACTGTTTCGCAGTTTAGTTTAATTTTGTTTAGTTATATTAACGTCCCGTTGTAAAGCAACACTAGGGCTAGTTTGGGACGGACCTCGTAACTTTGAACAGCGGTCAGATGAAGAGGACGACACTTGAACTGGCACCCCCCTTCCTTTCCATACCGTACCACACCATTGGGAGGATATTTGGTCCTGACTGATGTAACGTGCAGCAGATCCCCTTACAAGACGGTTCTTCGGTGGAATCGGGTCTCGAACCTGAAATCCTATGGCTCACGAGCCAAGACCTTACCACCAGGCCACCAAACTGTTACGCAGGAAATATTGATTTTATTTACTTTCAATTAAAATTTATGTACAAATTATATTCGCGATGCCTCCAAAGATAGTATTTTTAAAAGTAAAATTATAACAGACATCAAAGCCGTGTTATTTTAACAAACCAATATGCAATTGCACCAATAAACAACATACAATGAACACCAATTTTGTTCTTTATATATAGAAATATTGTAATAATCAAGTCCCATGATATCATAAAGCTATTTTGCAGGTCATTTATCTTCGAACTTTCACTATACCGCAACATCATTTTCTAATTCCTCATGTAAATTATACAAATATTAAACAGAATCTTTTTTTCTTAGCTTTCAATAATAAAAGAAAATTAAAGGATCAAATATTTAATTAAACACATAAAAGGGGTTTGAATTTCAACTCAATAATATCTACGACTGAAAATTAAGCAAAAAATAATTCCTTAAGAAATTGCCAAATTTAGGTTTATTTTTAAAAAGTTTACCAACAATATTTTTGAATAGACAGTTGTTTTAAATTTGTTTTAAAAATGCTAAAAAAAAAAAAAAAAAAAAAAAAAATTGTGAAATTATATATTTTTTTGAAGTTATGGCAGATAAACTCCAAAATATTCGTTTAGTTTTTAATTAATTCTAATTTTAAAAAGATTGTTTCTAGATGCACATTTCTGCCCGTCAAAATATAAATGGGTCAAATTTGTTAATTCTAGGTCAAGCATTCAATCATGTAGAATGCCAAGACACATACATATATCTTTACTATAAGTAGGTATGATATTCAAAAGGAAACTCAAATTTCTACAACTAATTATACAGAAACGAATGGGATTGAAAGTAAGAAATAGGCTTCAGGACCGTAGAATTCCAGGTTCGAAACGCGATTCCATTGAAGAGCAGATATGTATAAGTGTTTGGCTAACGCTAAATTTGTTGTAACTAAATATCCTCTCTAAGTTGTGGTGTGAAGGTTTTGAAAAGCTCTGATCGCAAACTTAAGTAATGTCCTTATCACCTCAGAGTTCGCAATTAGAAGACTCAGGCCGGTGTGGCTTTAAAAGGGCACATAAATCTGATTAAATATTAAAAGATTTCCGAAACAAATCAATGGGAATATTTTCCTCATACATTTCTCATGTATACACACGATACGGAGCGTTTTGGGCCTTGTAATACCTTTAATAAAAGTTGAGTAGTGATTTTGAGAATCTTCCTTTTTATCGTTTGACGGAAATTTCGGCTTTTAATCTTAGTGGCAAGATTACTTGGTAAATTTTATTTGTGTAAGTCATTGCAGTTTCATGTTGCAGCGTTTACATATTGATAAATTTGAAGAGCGACAGACAATTAATCTGCTGATCAGACTAAAATATGACATTAATCTTCAGTTCTAATGATTAATTTGACAATTTTCGCACGGTAATTAAAGAAACGATTAGGCATTCTTTTCATTGAAGAATTTCATCCAAAATTTGTTTGAAATTTGCGAATTTAATAAAAAATTCAAGTACTAAATTTCATATTTGCTCGTTGAGTTTAAGAGTTATCATGTTGAGAGACCAATAAAAAAATAAAATAGAAAATAAAATAAAAACTCGGGTAGGACTGAAGCATGGAGATTTACTAAAACCTCGCGGTCTAGTGTCATTGGTTACATTTTCTTTTTGTATATTTCGTAAACAGAAAATAAAAAAATAGCAATTTGAAAAAACAATGTGGTTTTCTCGAATCTTCCTCTTATTCTTTCTAATAAATACACTTGTGCCTTATTAACTGTGTGGCATTTGCGAATAATAGTTACGAAACAGCCTATTATGAGGTGACCTTTGGCGATTAATCGTTGGTATGGAACTAATACAGAAATGATAAAAAACCGATAGCGTATTTTGGACGATGCAGACAAAATCAAAATTTGACACAGATTTACAATTGTAATCACAAAATTACATACCAAATTTAATGAAAAAATTCCTACCTTGGATTTCTTAAATACACTTTAGACTTCAGATAACCCCAAAACCAGAAATCCATTTGAGTGAAGTCGGGGAATTGCTGTGGCAATGAAACTGCAAAGTTACGAAAAGGGATTCTATAACCAAAGTGTTGTTGATTCATACAATTTTATTAAAAACACTTCACTATTGCAATATTTTAACTGTTAATCAATTGTTATATACCGAGCACTCGTGATGGAGCATATTGTCATACTTTTGGTATGGACCTCCCTCTCAGAATAAATAAGGAACGAGAGCAAATGCTCATACGATGATATATTACAAAGTAACTTTAGCTTCGTGTAAAAGCGCTGTCGCCATATTATGAGAATTTCTCCGATCCACTAAACGCAGCTTTTGGAGTTTATGTTCCTAATATAAAAGAAATGTGCATCATCCGGGCATAATATCTGCAACGGTCATCTGCTGTCTTCATTATATGAGGTGGGAAAAAAAAATCCTAAATTCTAACTGTCGCTTCCCCGATTTCAACATCTGATGCACTGGAATCGATTCTTTATAATCATAAATGAGCTAACTCCACCCTGCCGTAGCATCCGAGGAATCTGCCTGATTGATTCGCTATGAAAATCGAATCAGTTAATGGAATGAACTCAAAATGACCAACATCACGATGCAACCTATACGTCCGCCTCCCCGGATAGGTTAAATACCAGACATCGGCATGGAAATAACTATTCCACACCAATTCAAGGGAATTGAGCATCTTTCTTATATAGCAACTTGTTATCCCCATTTCTGAAGTGCCCCCAATGGAATACTTGTAAAGCATAGCTTGTACATGCCTGCACTGAAATCGATCGACATTCAACAGAACAGAGTGAAAAAGTTTGATGACTATTGTTTCTGATATGTTTAGATTGCAACCAACACTCCTTGCAATATGTAATGGATCTGCAGTTGTCGTTTCATGCATTCCCGCAACAAATCCACAGGAATAGATGATCGTCCAGATCGCGTACTCTCACATATGCATCCATTTTCTACAGGATTATTTATTTTTCAACCAAATAATATACAGGGGGGGGGGGTTGAACATGGACCTCAGCTAATGATTTTGTCGATAAATTTGAGCTGCTTTGGCATCGTTTTCCACGCTCAGAAGAGCCATTTGTGTTTCCACTTCTTGTTCGAACGGTTCAAACATCTGATTGAAGATCTTCTCATACTATTATAAGTTTACTACAAGCTTCATTTTTTACATGGTATTCTATGATGTTGCTTCTATTTTCTGTTCTTGTGACTCATGTAAAATGTGTCAATGTGCCTCCTCCGTGCTTTGTCAATGGTCGTTTACAATGATCTTCTTTACAAATGTTTCACGCCACCGATGTCCATCATGTGTTAATCGTTCTAATGCAATTTATGATCTTTCAATGTGCTCATCAATTTGCGAAGTAAAAATATTTGGGTTGTCTTCAGAAAATTACCGAATTTTTTCACAATTACCGCAATTGTGAGAGCTCTGTTGTTTTAAATCATCCCAAACTCGAGCTATACAATAATGGAAATGTCTGAAATCCCTTTTCAATCGGCAAAACAGTTATGTGGTAGGAGTTCATGCACGAGAAAGTTTATGACTAGACTGTAAAGAATATACATTAATTTGTTTGGTGATGACTTTGAAATACCAGCCTTAAATATAATTTGATAATCAAACCATTTATTTAAAAAGAGATTTACTTCAACTTTAACATTGAAGATATATAAAAGAATATTCAATCTTTCCAGAAAAAGAACCGTTATGGCATAGTTGCTTTAGACGTCCAATTTTTAAACTTTACTGGACAGAATATCCACAAACAAAATCTTCTGGCGTAAAAACGAGTCAAGATAGTTTAATGACTCACTTTGACTAATACACAATGTAATGACATTTTAATACAGTATGGAAGTACAAAAAACATGAAAATATTGCTTTTCAAAGACATTAAATTTATAAATTACAAACATTTTTTGTTTATTTTCTAACAAATATCCTCCCCTTAAGTTATCCTGTTATCCAGAATGGGCTTTGTCCCAATTAACTCATGTAATTAAAGTTCTTGACTGCATTATCACATTATATCAACCTTTTTACACGTATATAAAAGAAGTCAATAATTAGGAATTTTTACAAAGTGCGCAGTGGCACATTTATTATTATTTTTTATTAATCCTAAACATTCCACTCGCCATTTGATTTGAAGTGATAAACACCGAGGCGTTCTGATCTGAAAGAAGCGCGTATCTCCGAAGAAGACTCCCATACATAACCTATGACTGGAAGAATGAATCTCATTTACGGTCTTACATTATTAATTCTCGTTGGTAATCAAAAGAAAACAGCCTTGGGCCCCGTAGCCCGGCCTTGATTAATGGTTCAGATTGGGCCACTAATGGTGTCTTCTCCCCTCCTCCCTCGTACTCGGTGGATGGCGGGCAGCAAATGGAGTTTCCCGTTCAAGATGGGATCTTGATGGTGGAGATTATTTTATATGGCCATTTGATATCCTATCGCCTTGTGTCAATTGATTGCTTTGGTGGTTGTGGTTTTTTCGGGGAAAAAAGTGAAATATGGTGAGGTTTTTTCTTTCTTTTTTTAGTTTGGCAAATAGTCTAATTAGACTTCAATTACCATATATCAGAGAAAAAGGATTAGAAAGTAATATAAAAATCGATTTGGTAGAGTAGTAACATTGATTTATAGTTAAGGGGGATTGTTAACATTGATTTATAGTTATTAGAGGGAAGGAAAACAGATATTAGTGCAGAAATGCAATGCAAGATTGTTTTATTATTGATTTGTAATTCATGTACACTCCTAGAAAAAATATTTATTTCTGATAATCTTTGAGAATTATTTAGAATACAATAAAGCTTCAGTAATTATTATTAATTATCATAATTAATATTAATGACTAAATATAATTAATATGCCCTTTAACTGATCTTTCCTAAAGACGAACAAGATTTGTAACGTTTGCTTTTTAACTAAACAATGCAATTGCTCAAAATCTTAAACATCAAATTACTTGTATTATATTATATATATATATATATGAGCTGAATCTTTGTTCTTGAGTTTTAGACAATGGAAAAAAATTATGCAATTATATATTTAATGAGCCACAAATCATTGAAATAATAAAAAGTATAATGCGATAGAAAATAACATTTTCAGATTTTTCTTTATAATAGAAATTTTAAAATTAAAAGAATAACAAGCATAGAATTAAAGGAATAATCTCCTATGATCTGCTGTAGTCAGAAGAATTTTTAAATTTGTCATTCATTTTAGTACTTTCCATAGAGTTTCAATTCCATATCAGCACTTAATTAGAAATTACATAAATAAATTGTATTTTGAATTTAATTTACGATTAGTAAAAGCAGTTTGAATCATTTCTCTTTTCAAAATTTTGAATCGCACTAGTAGTTATTTCCAAATATTATATTATGGATTTTATATTTTAAATAGCATACTTAGTTTCTCTTGATTTTCAGGTATCTGTTCGCTAATTATTTCAATTTGTGCAGGTATTTTTATTTTGTTGATTAAAAAAATGTATGCATATTCTGTGTCTGCATATATTTCTTTCAATTCAAGAATATCTTCTCACATAAAACTCAGGACTGCTTGCGCTATGAGATTAAGCAAAAAGAACATAATATAAATAAAATCTGAAATATTTTTGCTAGATTTCATAGGTTTGCAGTTACGCAGATGAGGTTTAAAGAAATAGAAAAGGAATATTTACCTACAGAAAATCTACAAGAATGGAAATGGTATTGTAGGATTGTGAATTGCAGTAAGAATGCTCTGCTGTCATATTGTTATCGCATTCAAAACTGTCTTTAGTTTCCAGGAATTAATTTTCATATAATTATTTCTTTTAATAAGTTAATTAAATTAATAAAGTTAATTAAATAAGTTTGGGAACCGAAGTATATTATTTATCAAATTTTTTTTATAGATTACAAGAAATTTTTTTTAATAAAATATGAGTCTTCTGCAAATGATTTAAATTCTTTTATACAAATTAAACTTAAGTTGAAATGTTCTCAAACCTCTTAAAAATCTTACATGCTGGCTGGTTTTGATATATTTATGTACCTTCTGATTCTTATGTACTTTTCTTGTTTTGATATTCTTATGTATCTTTCTTAGGTACATTAGGTGAGAGACTTTGTAATTATGAACAGTGGTCAGAAAACGAGTATGACATCTGAAGAAAGATCGCTGTCACCAACGAAGTGTGAAAGTTTACCGAAGTCTGCCTGTCCATGTCGAAGTCTGAAAGTCTATCAAAGAAAGATTTGATGAGCACCAAAGCTACATGCACAACAGATTTCCTGTATTTGAACAATGCCATTTCAAATCAAGATTCTGTAACCAGACAACCACGATTCCCTATTTTTGTAATAAAATAAAATCAGAGCATTGAGTAAAATTTTGCTGTCATTAGCAGTTTAATGGCTAAGATATAGTATGACTGAGGAACAAAAATTACAGGAAGGAGGTAAAGATACACAGGGTGTCCCAAAAATGTATACACACTTTAAATAATTGTAAATTTGGAGTTTATTATAATTTGAATAATTTTCAACGTGTAAGAGATTCTAAAAATATCATTCTATTGTCTTGTTATCGTATGTTCTCAAACTGATGTCCGTTCTGCTCCAGACACTGCTGACAACGCAAAGCGATGGAATAGCACACATGATGGAACAATTCCCTTGGGATATTCGTACATTCATGTTCAATGTTTTCCCTCACTTGAACAACTGTTGCATGTTTATGGACGTCCTGAACAGTTCCATCAGCTTCAAACTTATCTCTAATTCGAGTGATGGTAACTCGTGTAGGCGGTTCTTTGTTAAACTCCCTCTTAAATGGTCTCTGCACTTCTACTGCATTTTCATACTTCCAGTAGCATTTTAGAATAAATTTCCTTTCTTCAAATTTAAGTCTGTCTGCCACCACTAAGTTCAATGGGTTCAGTATGTAAAGAAAGAAGAAATAACTTAGTTATCAGCTGCTAAAATGTGTATACATTTTTTTGGGACACCCTGTATATCACTTGAACATAGCCATTGTTAATAGCCTTAACTAATGTTATTCAAAAGCTGAACTATTAATGGGTTTAGAAAAAAATTCCTGCTATGATAGGGATGGCTGTCTACTGCAAATTTCACTTAATTCGAAACATACATGTTGCCTATTTTTCCATGAAAATTCTCCAGAAAGGCAGTGCATCTCCTAAATTTGATGCTAAATAAGACATCTGTCTAAGGCACCACATAAGTGCTTTAAACTCAAGACTTTCATTTAAGGGATATATAGTTAAAAACTGTTACAGGTTGCTTTTATCACTCTTCTAGTTTGGAAAACGAAGCTTTGATTCACACACTTGATTCGATATGCTAGACCAAATGAGATTTGAATCATCACAGCATTATGCCATTTGTCAGAAAGCAATCTGAAGTTACACTTTAAAACAAGAATTCAATTAAAGAAACATTTTCCAAAAAATAAGTCATCAAACTCTAGTCAATTTCTTTCATACGGCATTTTATCGAAGGTTCAAAAACTTCAATGAGATAAAAACCTAAACCTGTTATCAAGAAATACGATGTCAATCTCCAGTATATATTTGCATTCTGATTAAGTTTAAAGAAGTCGCTACATAGTAATTTCAAACGATCGTAAAAATACTTTAAATGATGATCTTCTTAATGATTTCGATCATTAAAAGCTAAATATCGTTCTGAATTTCAATGAGTAATTTTTTTACAAAGAACACGAGTCTTTATTTTCTTAAGGCGTGGCTTTCAATATCTCAAAGCCTGCATATCATGATTTATAACAGGTAGAATTACCAGCATTAAAATACCATTCATTTTATTTGGAGTAAGTGCAGTGGTGTTCCAAAAATATTTTTAAGTGACATTATATGACTTTGATGAAGTGACAGGATCTGAACGCGAATAAAATATTATCATTATAAATCACACTGTTTTTAAATGGATGTCAATTTTACGTTTAATTGCTTTGCTAATTTTTTTTTATATACTTCTCTTGGGAGATGTTTTGAATATCTTAAAGCAATAATACACTAAAGCAAACTTGTGGCAAAAATAAAAATAAATAAAAAATAAATAAATAAATAAAAAACTGGGATACTCTATTTGCAAACATTTCTTTATCCAGTTTATGTATAGTAGAAGAAGTAATGCATTACTATTCTCATAAGAATTTATTTAGTTTTCGAGAAAACATTCCTAAGCCAAAGCTTTAAAGAGATCATTGCCATCTTAATTGTTCCAAGGCTGATTTTCCAAACAGCAGTCGTGAATATGGCTAAATATATCAGTCTGCATTGAATAAGAAATGGCACCACGTCATTTTACTTTCTTATTTCTGTTTGTAAATTTCGTTTTGAAATATCAAGCAGAAATTATATTTAGGATAATAAACTATTCTTATCCTCCTGAATGGAATCTGAGAGGGATAACAAAAAATGTCATTTTCTTACAGCAATTTCTTCTGTATGATTCGGACAAAACAAAAATTAAATTTATTCTTGGTAATAAGCAGTAAGTTACCTACAATTCTTATTACTTAAGCCATTTAAAGTGAATGCGGAGACTAGATGGCTTTTGATGCTTTTGAAAAACAATTACCACATATTGTACAAATGTGTAAATTTTCGAGTGATAAATTTTAAGAATAATGTCAATAAAATTTAGCACGTTTTACATCCGATCTTAACTAAAAACTGAAATGCGTCTAAAAATAATCTCACGTTATTTATTTCGCTGGTTTCAAAAATTAACGAAGAACGCTACCGTAGTAATCAATGGGAAAACACAACAATCGTCGACGTCTTTTCTGACTTCCTCAATTATTTTTTTAAGTCACAAACCCTTTTATTTCTGATTAAACTCAAAATGATTTCGCTACGTTTAAAGTTTTTTCGAACCAAAAATTCAATAGCAGATATATTATTTAAAATCACTCTTTGTTCAATTTTTCTTACACCAATTCAAAATACTATCAACGCAAAAATTTCTTTTTCATTAAAAGTAATCAATTTGCAAATGAGAATTTTCAAAAATTTAAGAATGGATTATTATTAACGGGAATAAAGAAAGAAAAACACTTTGAAAAAAGACCTGTAAACGATTTTTGATTTTTAAATTAACTATTCTAGTTACCTTTCAATTATAATAGTACTGAAAGGCTACAAGTTTTACAAATATAATAGTTACAGTTGCTGTCAATGACCCATTGACCCCAATGGCCATGGGAAATATTCACACGCTTGTGTTTTTCTTGCTGTCTGTTGAGGTGTGGTCTGCGTCATTCAAACTACTGAAGTGAATTCCTTTAGATATATTTTTATTCTTCAGATATGGACCAAAGTTTCATCGGTGTCGTATAAAACTGGATTGAATCCATGGCTTGGGGGAAGATACGTTTTGTTAGATAAAGACCTTTTTCAACTAGTTAATGAGTCAAAGTTGTAATAATCATTTCGTTCTTAGAAATCTATATAAATTTATAAGTTACTTGTTTTGAAAGACATTTGCGATGATTCTCTAGGCGATTAAAAAAGATTTGATTTATCTCAGTGCAAGGAATAATCAAGTTTCGCAAACGATAAATAATTCCTCATGATGAGAACGTACTAGAATTAAAGGAGTTTATGTCTTTGAAATTATACCTCTACAGTATAAACGATCTATCAAAGGAAAT
Source organism: Argiope bruennichi (assembly GCF_947563725.1). Taxonomy (NCBI): domain Eukaryota; kingdom Metazoa; phylum Arthropoda; class Arachnida; order Araneae; family Araneidae; genus Argiope; species Argiope bruennichi. The sequence goes on from NC_079160.1 coordinate 38,271,548, forward strand.
TATACTAAGATCAGTATAAATTTGAGAGATTAAAATATTATATAACATTAGGTGATTTGCGTATATTATATTAATGTTTCAATGCCAAATCATATGAGTTGAATTTCTTTTTCAACGTAAGTTTCTATAAAGTTAGTACACATGTTACGCTTTTTTATAGCACTGGAATTTTGTACGATTGATATAATATGGATTTAGACAGGCTGAAAAAGTTATTACTGCTTTCAAGCGAACATTAAAAACTGTCTCCAAACTTAATTATTCGTTTGTATATCCTGCATCATATCCTAAGATGTAAAGAAACTTTTTAAGAACATTGATTTAACAAAGAAGTCCTAAAATTCAGCAATTAGGCAATACTAAAGATTACAAGCAAATTTAGCAATTTTCTTTTTCTTTATTATCTTGAATTACTCGACAGATAATATTTTAAATCTTGAGCTTAAATTATTAATTTCACCTTACTTGTTATTTCTCTAATCAGATTCTCGCAATAAATTAACCAAGTTCATTATCTTTTAATGTATCCAACATCATAAATTCATTTGTAAGATATTTATAAACCGATTTTCCAAGCACTTTTGGAATTATCCGCATAAAAATGAAACTAATTACTATATAGCTAGCTTAACATCACAGTTCATACTATTGACAATTTCATCCAAGAATGTCCAGTACCGTATAAAGAACATAACCCTATATAATCGAAGTTCCAACAAAATCAATGAAATCAGCTATAGTAAGAAAATTATCTATTATATTTGAAAGTTAATGTAATCGTTATAGAAAATAGATACAGAACTACTGCTTCTCCACAACGGTAACAGCAGTTTGGTTGTCTAGTATTATACCGAGTAAGATAAATTGTGAAGTGTTACTAATTGTAATGCGAAACTGCCGTCATTGCTGAAGAGGTTATCTGGAAAGCAAAAGAAGAAAGGTTAAAAGCATTTGATACAATACGAAAGGGATTGCAATTTCAAGAAAATATTACAGACGATATGCTACAACTCTTTCAAAAAAAATGTGTGATATGTTCCGATCTAGGAAAAAATACGCTGATTGTAAAAATAAATCTGCACAAAAAGAAAAAATAGAGACTTCCTTACAGAGTAGAATGTGTGTTAAAGTCAATAAAGTAGATAGGTAAGTTTTTGTTTTCATCTTCCCCCCTCGTTTATGGATCTTAATATCTGGAAAACACAGCTTCTCGGTTGGCTTTTTTATTTAATTGTGTTTTTTCAGAGAAAATATTTAGATATGAATCACATTCTGATAACATTAATATTTTTCAAACGTATCTACATATGAACTGATCATTAAAAAAATCATGAATGCACTTAGTTTAACTAGTTATTTGATACAATCTTCTATATTACGGTATTTATTCTACAGTTTAATTATCATTACTTATAATTTGAACTTACACTCAGTTTTACCATGGTGAAATCGAGTCCGAAATGACGCTATATGACATTGTCAGCATGAGAGCAGATAGAAAAAGACTAATAGTTATAATGTTTATTTTTTTTTTTTTGTGCGTAAGATAGCGTTTTTTTTTTCGGGAAAAACACTATATAGATAGACTTAAAAAGCAAAACCTTGTCTAAATATAAAATTTGATTCAAATCTTTAGAGCCGTTTCCAGGAACATGAAAATTTATATTATATAAGAATTGCTCGTTTAAAGTTATTTTATTTAAACATTTCTATTTAAAAAAATTTTTAAATGCAAAAACAAGGCTTTCTTAAATAAAGACTCGATTGCATTTTGGAAAATTCAAAAGTAGAACGAATGTACCACTGCTTCTTAAAAGAAGAGCGGTATTAGAATGTTATCCATTACTCGAACCACACTGAAATGCCCAACCGCATTCAAAGAATAGTCTATGGTAAAATCGTCAGGAGGCCGGATCTGTCAAAACCGAGAAGTGGCCAGAATTCGATTGTATATAATTCGATAATTGCTCCTTCGATTCGATCCGCCCCAACAATTAGAGGCGGTGGAGGCCAAGACAGAATTCCAGTGATATTCAGGACCTTAGGAAATGAAATGCTCACGAATTCCCAGTGAACATGCGATTAGCGAATACAAATGATGAATTTATTGATGGGCTTCTGTCTGTCTGGATGATGGACGCCGGTACAGAACTTGTACAGAATTGTGATTTGTTGGGGGTCCATGGGTGTAGGGATCATGGGATAAGTGATATTTTAAAGGTTATTCTAGGGTTGGGTGGCTACTGATTTATGCGAATATCACGCATAAGCATACTTCTTAGAAGAAAAAAAATTCACCCGTAATTTGGCATTGTTACTAGCCGTGGGAGTTTGATGAGATTGATTTGCTATTCCTCCAAGTCAAATTTGGAATGGGAAAACTTATCTGATGAAAGTATAGATTACATTATTCATTAAAAGAACCCTGAATTCATTCTCATCAAATCATATTCTCACTTCCAAGATTGTTTCAGAGTTATTAAAAAATAAATCCCCATAGAGGTATATTAAAAACAATAGAACCTATATTGTACAAGTTGATTGGACAATAATCGCCACAGTTATACAAAATGTGGCTAATGGAAATAGAATATAAAATCATGAATTCTGTTCCTCCTGTCAGGTTTTGCGAAATTATTTATTTTAGAATGTTAAAATACATTCGTAATTATTACCACCTATTATTTGACATTTTGCTCTAGGGTCATCTGGTAACGGATTAAAATTACGAAATCCGCAATAAAAAAAAAGGTCTTGGACTTGCTTCGGTAAAAGATAAAACCGAAACTAAAGTAGTTCGAACACATTTCATTTTGTAATTACGATAAAAGAGAAAAAGACACAAGATTTATTTGAAAGATCTTCAATAGATGCTTGAATTTTATTCTCGAAAGAATACCCCACTCTCTACTAGACTAGATAGTACGAAAATTGTGACACATTATCTGAGCTTTTTTCTATTTTTGAGAAATGACTGGAATTTGATTATTGATATGCTTAGGAATCGAACTATGCTTGAATTTATTTTCTCTGAATAACATTTTTAATTATAAAAAAAAAACCGCTCCCTATAACAATCTATAACAGCCATTGGCCTTTTGAAAATAGAATCTTAATGCGAACTTCGACAACCTTTCCTAAAACATCCACTAACCTTATTTTTTAAGAAAATTGCTCTATTTTCATGAGTTGGTTTGGTTAACAATGGATATTGGATGTTAGAGGCTCGAATAATCGATTTTTTTTTACTGTATTTTATAAATTCTTAAGTGAAATAAAGTCCTTGTTCAGTTGGTAAAAAAATAAAGACAAAAGGTTTTCTTTTTTCAACCATTCCCTTCAAACCATATTTACCAAACAATGCCTTTTTGGCTACATACATGTATTCTTGATAATTCTTTATTATTGAAATGCTGCTCTTCACTGATTTTATATATCCCTTCTTCCTAGTTTGGGCTCCAGAGGTTATTTTCATGAAATCATTTACTGTCGTAATTATTGGCATCATATAGCATTTTTGATTGACATTTCACAATTTACTTCTTAAATCTAAAAGATCTGTTGATGTCATCTTCTATTTTGCATGAAAATTGCATGATAACAATACAAGTCTGGCTAACCATTTTGTTTAAGACGGAGAAGTTATTCATGCTTTAGAACATTGGAAAATGATTATTTTTTTCATTTTCAAAGAAAAAAATAGTGAACTTTCTCAGTGTTTCTAGGCATGAAATTGAATTAAGCAGTAGGACACATTTAATTAAAAAAAAGGTTCAAGAAAATTTAGCCCAACAATTGCTGGTATTGAACTCCGTTACAGCAAGAATGCAGTGCATCAATTTAACACAAATATAAACAATTTTTAACTATATAATCGATTCTGATTTTAGGAATAATTATATTTTTAGCAGAATAGCAAGCATTCAATAATTTCTCGTCAAAAAAGAATGCTGTTTAAATATCTAAGATTTTGAACCTTTGACACTAAGTTATAAAACACAACTTCTCTATTTAATGTCCTCAAATCAACTTATTATAGACTGAGTGAACATAATTTGATTATTAAATATTAATTATGAGTCAATCAGACCATTTAAATAGGTATAAAGCATAAGAAGTTAAAGAAATAATTTTGCTCATATACAGGGTGATCAAGAAATAACAGGAAGTGTTCGAAGCCCGGTTGCGTGTTATGTACTGGACGAAATACAACAAAACTTGTCCATCATACACATTCAAGTATGCGGTTTCGACTTATCAAGAAAAAAAAATTAGTACCAAAAAACGCCGTTAGTAGAAATCCTCGCGCTGCGATCGAAAATTTTATTATACTTGTATTGTGTGACATGACATCGAAGATAAAAAAAAGAGTTGCGGAAATTTATGGCATTCTACAAGAATTCGCGCGTCGATTGCGTTGTCAATACTTGAACGCGCCTTATTAATCAAGTTGTTTTATCAGCGGGATGAAAATGCCAATTCTGCTCTTCATTAATACAGGCGGTTAAAACAGTTATATAGAGGACCGATGACCATAACTAACTTACGAAGAATGGTTGAAAGATTTGAAACAACAGGAATTCTTGGTGTGCAACAAAGCCGATGACGTAAAGGTATCAAGCAGGAACAAGTTGAAGAAGTTGCAACTGCCGTTATGGATCAGGCGATAGCTAATAAGCAGGTTATTACATGTGCACGTTCGATATCATGACAAACAGATACTTCGTTCTAGACGGTGCAGAAGATATTGCGTAAGATCCTGAAATTTTATCCGTATAAGATAACACCCATTAACTGACGACACTGATCTGAATTCTTGGCAATTTCTAGTTGTGAGGCGGTTCTGGCTCACTTGAAAGGCGTTGTGTATCAAGGACATGTTCCTGACATTCCGACTTTAAAAGATCAAATAACGTTACATGTCAGACGAATAAATGCCAATATGCTGCGAGCAACCGTCGAAAACTTCGTATACCGCATGCAATTATTGGAACATCAAGTTGGTGGTCACCTTGAGCCGAATTTGTAAGTTTCTATAATAAACGTTTTTTATTGGTATTTGGTGTGTTCCGATTTACAGTTTTCATTGGCAGTTATGTATTCTTTTTCCACATATTATGAGCTTGAAGAGCCAGAATTTCCCTATCGGCATTTTCTGGTACTAATTTAAAAAAAAATTCAAAACCGCATACTTGAATGTGTATGGTGGTCAAATTTTGTTATATTTCGTCCAGTACAGGATTCCGAACACCTGTTATTTCTTGATCACCCTGTAGTTTTCACAGTAAATACAGGATGAACATAAATAAATATTCCAAATTTGCGAGATTATTATTAGAAAACAATCTTTTTGTACATTGGATATCAAAAATAATAGTTGAAATTAAAATTCGACACACTTACAAGTGTTCAAAGTGAGTCTTTTTAGAAATATGAATAAAAAAGTGTACTCATTCAAACTTTATTTAAGAAATTAAACTTTATTTAGCAAATATTTTTGTTAAATAAAGTCCTGTATTTACACAGTAAATACAGGATGTGCGTAAATAAGTATTTCAAATTTGCAAGATTACCGTAAGAAAACAAAGCAAAGAAAAACATTTTTTTTTACATTAGAAATCAAAAGTATTAGTTGAAAGCTTAAATTAGACACGGTTATAAATGATCAACGTAAGCCTCCTCAGATATATGAGTAAATAGAGTACGATAACATTTATTCAAACTTTTTTCTGCATATCTAATGAGAAAATTTAAATACCTGCAGATATGCGTGTGTGACGATAGGTGATTTTATAATTAATCACTCATTTATAAATACATTGAATTTATGCTTTCAACTGTTATTTTTGATTTCAAATAAATATTTTATTAATAATAATTTTATTTCATTTTCTTTTTAAAGTCCAGTAATTTTAGGATATTCATTAATGAATAATCTGAATATCATTTTCTTAAATATAACTTATAACGTAATTTGTGATTCAGCAGTTTTTCGATTTTTCACGTATCACTCTGTCTAATCTTTTGTTCCTTAAACCGAGAATTTATTATTCTATGAACTTCAATTTCAGGATATAATTTAAAACTAATCACTGGTTTTATTATATTTAAATCTAATTACATTTCAGTAATTTTAAAATTCGAACAAAATCCTTCCACTGAAAATGCTCAAATGTATCAGAAAGTGACATTGCTTCTAGGAACGAAATTTAAAGTCCCTTACGAACTGAACATTTTTTTTCATTTATCCTATAAGTGAAATATAATTAATTCTATGAAGCAGGTGTTTTGAAAAGGATTATCACGATTGGTATATTAGGTTATCAAAATCTCTTTATCCTCTATATACCACAGATGACGAAGGAATCTAATAATTTCTAATGGCCAAATTTAAAAAAGAAAAAGATTTCAGACATTTCTGCCAAGCATATTTTTTCTCATCTTTCATTCTTAGAAACATAACACTTCCAGCAAAATAAAGAAAAAAATTAATAAATAAAATATGAAGAAGTAAAACAAAAATGGCAATTAAGTTTGTCGTCTTTCTTAAACAGTAACTTGTTCGGAGACACTAAATTTGCTTCTTAACTGGCTTGCTCCAGCCTCGAGCATTTTTTTTCCATCCATCATGTTTCAAATGAAGCCGATCTCGCTGTCACATAGATATTGCAGAACTGCCAGGTTAAAATGGCAAAATAACGTCGAATTAAATTCCTTTAACAATAAAACCATAAAAGTATAAGGTTCAATTTTTTTCATATGGAGCTCTTTGAAGTTTCCCATCAAATTTGGAAAAGAAAAAAAATCGACTTTTTTTTTATTGCCTAAGTTTTTGATTGACAAATTTCTATTGACTCTATGTATGCATTTTCGTCAGAACGATTTATAAATAATAAAGAATCATTTTAACTAGCCTCCTTAGACAACTAGCAACTCTCTGAACATAATATCAATATTAATTTAATTATGTCAATGAACTTAAAAGAACTCAATCTTACCACAAAAAGGAAAGTAATATTTATTTATTATATTTTCATAATAAGCAGAGTATTCTGATTGGTTGACAGTGTTTACAAAGCGATGAAATAAGTTATCCAATTTGTTCAGTTGTTGAGACAATGAGTTATTTCTAAAAACTGGAGGACGAAGGACAAGGGACTACTGATGGCGTATCTAGGGGTCATCAGCTTTCATATGAATTGAAAAATAGGCAAAATCTAACTGCTGTTGAATCTGGGAGACTGGTTCTTCTGGATTTCATAACTGTTTTATTTTGGCGAAATTGGTCTAATTAGTGATACTAGGAGGTCTACTAAGGCTTATTTTACTATAATTATATAAAATGAAGCAACCATTGACGACATATCTAGGAGTCATACACTTTTAAATGAAATAAAAACAGGAGAAATTTGTTGAGAGACTGATTCTTTGGTTTTGACAATTATTTAATTAGATTAAATATTTAAATGAAATTATATTAGATAAAATATTTAAATGATATAGATCTGCAGTCGCAAGAAAACGTACATATGTTTTACGCCAAAAATACGCCAACATACGCCAAAAATATATTAGGCGCTATATTTTACAGCTATATTTTTGATGACAAGATCACATGCGAAATTATATTTATGTAGTTCAGTTATCGATTTTTTCGATATTTTTCAGTTATCGATTTGAATTCACATGGACAGATAAACAAATAGAACACTTTCATTAGAAATTTCATGTAGATCTGCAGTTTTAGTGCAGAGACAGAACATTAAATTATGTCGTTTTGGTTCATTTTTAATAATATTTCCCCTTAGACAAATGTAATTTCAAAAAGGTTTTTTTTTACTCACGGAAAAATTGAGATGCATCAAAGTTTTAAAGTCGATATTTTTTAATAATTACCATGGTTTCTCTTTATATATTTCCAATGCAACCGAACTTCGTAAAATCTCGGCTTCCATTATAGGATTTCAGGCTGGGAATCCATTTTACCGAAGAGCCATCTTGCACGTGGATCTGGTACACTTTTAAGTCCAGAGGGAAGAAACAGCCTCCCCCTGGTGTGGAGTGGAAATTTGGGCAAATGGGTGCCAGCTCAGATGCCCTCCTCGTCAACCAGCCATTGTTGAAAATGAATTTTAAACCTAAAATAGTTATCGTATTGCTTTAAAAAAAAGATGTCAATATAACTGAATTAAATTTTGTATACGAGAAATAATGAAATGATTTTCAACCAGTGGTACTTGTTTATCTGAAACTGGTTTAAAATATGCTCTTTTCCTCTTTCTTACGACACCTCATCCATTTCAATAATTTAAAAAGTAAAAACGTTATTGACGGAGCACTATTGCCAAAAGATAATTAATTCAGCTAGGAAACAGCCCACCCTCTATATTTATAATTAAAGAACTAATTCTTTATCAAAATGACTACAAATCCGAAAAAAGAATTTAAGCCAAATTTCTGAAAATAAATACTGATGTGGCAACCCTGGGACGATTGAAATTGACTCCTCATTAAAAGGAATCGGATTTGTTTTTTGCTTGACTCGTTTATTCCCTTCTGTCATCCTTCGGTTAGTGAGCAAAATTGGACATGTCACGGAAGGAGTTTCGACACAGTAATATTTGATGTCGCAACATCGTCAGAATGTGTCACTAAGTAGCAAATGAACATACTGATTTATCGATAATCAATGTGTGTTTATTTTTGTATTTTTATTTCTTTTATTTTTATTTATTTATTTATTTTTTGTCGGGGTGATTTTGTCGTTTAATACTACTGGGTTATCAGTAGAACGTAATTAAAAGTAAATTCAGGATTTTATTTCATTTACCTTTGGAAATTGATACATTAATTTTTATAACGGAAAACATCTTGATTTGAAAGTTTATTTCATAGCTGTCAGTAAAATAATCGAGCGATTTTTTTAATAACAAGCCCTTCCTTTATAAAAATTTAATTAAAAAAATTGAAATTCCTTTCATGTATAAAAAAATTTTAATGTATTTTATTTGGATACGTCTTTTGTATAGATTTTTGTGAATTAAGAAACCTAAAAGAAATAAGCAATTACAAAATATCCTATCCAGATGTTAGAGCAGATTTTTCTGAAAAACTATTCTCGAATAACAGTTGTCTTATGGCCAGTTATTTTTCTTTTTCAACAATACTTTTAAAATGTGTTTACATTCCACTGCTCTTTGTACCCATGTTCCTATAAAATCGTTGTTCTGAATTACTGGCTTTTCAAATTTGTCAGCAAATGAATGAATCATTCATCTAACATCCCATTCATATTGTATGTAAATCTTGCTAAAATTCACCAAGTTAACTTAGAAAATCCAACGAATTATATTCCAAATTATTTAACCTTGCTTAATGATACAAGTTAATCAGTTCGATTTGTTTCTGACCATGCAGTTACGTATTTGTTCCCAAAGCTCCCCCCTTAAAAAGGAGTCTTTATGGAATTGCAATTGAAATAGGATGTTTTCGGGATGGATCATAATGATCCAGATATTTGTGATCTCTTTTGCAAACTTTTTTTTTTTCAAACGATAGTAAACTGGAACAAAAAAGTTCATCTCCATTTAAACTGACATAAACTACCTTGTTCTGCAATCGCAAAGATGTTTAATCCGGCAGTAAGAATGTCGTACAGTCTGACACTGAGACATATGGCATGACTACTCTGCCCCATACTTAACAAATGGAAGAATAGAATGATCGGAAATTTATGACAACACAGACGCTAACTACAGAATAGGCGAGTTCTAAGAGCCATTGGCAATTAAAATTCTCATAGGAAGCATATCCCGTCATCTGCATGGCTTAACAAATTCCACACATACCCATCAGAGTGTCGAGAACCAATCACCCCGTCGGAAGCTCTCCCCCCCCCCCCCCTCTATTTGAAGTGCCCCAGGGAATCTAAAGCCGAGTTAAACATAAATTGACTACTCCGACCATCCTAAAGAATATGGAAAAACTGAATGGCCGGACCGTCGCGGCAGCAGGTGGTGGGAACTATGGTTGAGCCCTAATGGTCATCACCGGTCACGGTACAACTCTTCCAGGGAGAAGTACGTCGCATCATCGATAGATAATAGCCCACCCCCACCATTTCTGTACCCACCAGGTGGCGAGTACCAACTATCATACGAAAGCTTCTCTTCCCCGTATGAGATGCCGCCAGTAGATCTAGTAATGAATTAAATAAAACGAAGCAGCTAGCAATTGACACTTAAATAAGCATAAAGCCGGCGTCCTGGCATAGGGGTAGCGCATCTTCCCCGTGATCTGGGCGTCCCAGGTTCGAGTCCCGGTTCGGGCATAGCTGTTCTTCATCTGTTTTATCTGTGAGGAGTGTGAATGTGCCACCCTGTAAAAAGAGGTTGTGCAAGCGAATACTACTCATGAGTGGCTAAGACTTACTCTTGGCCCTAGTTGGCGCTACTAAAACAAGAGACCCTCTCTCGGCTTAAAATCGCTGACTTTGTCAGCAGGCTTGTCTATGACAAGTTCCATTAGAAACAACAACAATAAGCATAAAGAGGTGGATATAAATTTTTATTATGTTCTAATAAACCTAATATAATGTATTTATTGACTAATAATTAATTTAATTATGTTTTATGTCTCGTCCTGAAGCAACGGTCATTTCTAGATGGATTTCGAAATTTGGAATAGTGTGTGGTGAAGAGGGTGACATGACATTTCTTCACTCACTATCACGTCACATAGGAGCTAGTTGACAGCGACGCATTTAACATACGCCAAGACCTCATATACGATGGTTCGTCGATAGAATTGGGTATTGAACCTTCTGTTAAAAAGCTGAGACCTTAAAATCCAGACCAGAGAGGCCCATTTTCAGATTAAAGTTGTCTTTGGCACATTAGAGGTACTCCGAAATGTCAATTTCATTCACTATAGTCAATGTTAATATTAAGTAGAAAATTCGTGAAGTTTTATTTTAAATACTAATTGACGATTAAAAGAAAAAGAAGAATGTATTTCAAGCAAAAATCTAATCAAATTTATCATTTATTTTTGAATATATTAAAATCATATTTATTATTATTTAATTGAGCATAAAGATATTCTTTGTCATTTTCATTTTACTGAAAATTTGCATTATCGCTGAATTTAATTAGTATTGATTTATTACTAATTATCACCGAAATCATGACAATAACAAATAGGTTTTTGCAGCATTTCTAATTTCTCTTTGGTTTAGCATATATACCATATAAAGTCCATAAACCAAGGACTTACGATAAAAAAAAACCCCGGTATTTTCTGTTCTGTTTTCGTTCCTTGAGATTTTTAAAAAGTAGACAAATTCTTCAAAGTTTCAATAGCAATTATTTAAAAAATACTATACTTTCTTTATTTACTTTTTGAAAACATGAAAGTAAATGTCATTAATAAATAATATTTATATAAATAATAAGTAATATTTGGGATCTCATTTTGAATTTTATACTGATGTGAAAATTATTTTATCAAAAGAAAAAGTAAAGTAACCGAGATATTGATAACTATTTGAGAATAACTAACAAAAAAATTAGAAACTTAAATAAAGTTTAATTAAATTCTCCATAAACACGATGAGAATCAGAAATTAGATCTTGGATAACTTAAAAAAAATATTAATAAATAACAGAATCTCAATTTAAGTATGACTCCATTTTATTATAGGATTGAAACAAACTACTATCTTATTGATTCAAACATATTTCTGAATTTTTATAACCTCTATTAAGAATTAACTACATTAAAATTATATAAAACTCTGTATATAAACTATAATAAAATATTTGACAAAGTTCTTTTTTTTTTAGGTTTAATTATACTAAAACCCCATTTTAAAGAAACGCAAGGGCTATTTTGGGACGAACCACGTAATTTTGTCAGTCAGGGAATAAGGACAACACCTGAGATGACACCCCCCTCTCCAAACTTCCACACCACACCAACAGGAGAATGTTTGGCCCCGACGGATTTAATGTGCACCAGACCCGCTTACACGACGGCTTTTCAGTGGAATGGGATTTCAAACTTGAACCCTTTGGTTCCGAAGCCGAGACATTGCCACCAAGCCACCGCGGCCCTTGACAAAGTCATTGCATTGAGGAAAACGTTTACAAAAATAATCTTATTAAATCTTAAATTTTAAAAAATAAAGTCTGTAGTTTACAGTCCTAAAAGGATTAATTTTTATATCTCATTTAATTTGCACTACTTTTCTCGGATGTGTGGATATAATTGCACTTATACCCTCTCTTAATGCTGCATAGATATCTAGAAAAAAATGAAGGAAATTTAAAAATTCCACCCTGTTCTGTTATTTCATTTACGGACTCTTATGAAAGAAAATAAAATTACAGCTGAGTGCTTGTTTTTAATTATGTTAAAAATAAGATAACAAGTTAATAGTATTACAACATTTTGTTGATTCAATATTCTACAGATAATGATATTGATATTGCATTGACAGCAGATTGACTTGGATAAAAACTACGTTATCAAGTCACGTTATGTCTATGCTCTTTATGGTAGATGTAGTCACATTTCCAAGAATATTATCACATCAACGTATCTCCACCTCACCATCTAATTCAAATTAATCATTCCGCATGCATACAGGATGCTGTCGTGGGTTAGACCTAAATTAATTATCCTATTAAGATATGATCAATGGCAGCTAATGAAAACATAATCATCTGCGACAAAAATCAAAACCTAACCAGCACTTAACTAGTCGCGATTTTCAAAAACAAATGCAGATGATGAAACGTTCCAGAGATCTCATCTGAATACGGAATTCCATAAAAAATAAGGACCACTTAATGAATTGTGCTGCTTGTGTCGTCGTTTTGCATAGCCAATCAACGCCTGGGGACCCAGTCGGGCCCAGAAAACATCATCCCTTAGGGCATGTCGCGTGTGCGACAGGTGTCCGCACGCGACCATAAGCCCATGGCACTCACCTGTCTTGCTGACTGCAAGGATGGACCAAGATAAGCTAAAAAAAGGCTGGTGCATTTTTGGTTTTGTTCGCCAATCGAGAACAGTTTGGGTCACCGGATGCCTTTGGCTCGAAAAGAAAAAAAGTTAATTTCCCTTTAAAAAGAATAAATTATGTAAGTTTTCTTTCTGCAGTCAGCCAAGAGGATCTTGCGCGTCAACAAGCACCTCAACGATTCAGGTATCTAGGGCTCTCACCCGTTTTTATGACAAATGCTTAAATGTTCGAGAATTCTGTATTATGTAAGTGTCAGAACAGTTTTATGGCCGTGCTAATGTATCCTCAGGGCATATTATATTTATCGAACCAAATGATATTTTTGTCTTACGACGAAAATGTGTGTACAATTTTTTTGCTTAACCACGCAATACATGAAATAAGGGAAATGATTAGTGAAATACGAGTTTTAACATCTTTTTGTTTATACTAATATTACCTTGTTAATTTAATAAAATTGTCTGGAAAATTGAATTTCTTTTTACGCACTGAAATATTCCAACAATTATATGTGTAATATGAAACTGTCATATTGCGAATGCGATGAACTATAATTAAAAATTGTAGTTCATTCCGTAATTAAAAATTGTTAATGTGACATCTTTTGCTTGATGACTATTGTTTTTATTTTAAAAATAACTGATATGTTTCCTGAAACATCGCAATTAATTTATTAATTATTTATTGAAAAGATACTCGGATTTATTCATTGATTACATATAGTATCTACACTCATGAAAATATTTCGATTAAAAAAATATTGTGAACAAAAAAATCTGATACATCAGAAATTGATTGTTAAATTAATTGAGAAAAATTAAAAATGTCAAGAATATACCATAACAGTTTTATTAGCTAATTTTGATTAAAAATGCATTTTGAATTTCTTCAAAATTATAAATAATGGTCTCCTCACTTTTTAAATTTCCTCTTTTTTTTTACCAAGAATAAAAAGGTGAATAAAAGGGGGAAAATTCGTTTGCTGACTTTTTCATCCTTAATAAAGTGCATTTCATTTTTTTTTAATTATTTGACAGGGCTTATAAATCTTGATTAATTCCATCTTTTTGTAAAAGAACGTTTCAGCTTCATTTTTTTTTCTTAATATGAAAATCATCTAATTATTCTGGTCGTTATGGAGAAGCAGTTTAATAAATTGTTATTGATTTCAAACGATAAAATTTTAATTTCTGTATCCTTTATTATATATCATCGCGCGTAAGTTATATATAATTCCCTATTTTATATAGAGTTTTTATTTCTATATTTTATATTTATTTTTATATATGGAAAAATTTTCCACTATTGTTGAATTCTGAGTTATTTAGAGATAATGATGCAGGACAAAAATATTACGTTGGTTTAAAGAAAAATACTATGGCAATAGAATCGGATTATATTACGTCATAGTCATAAGGAAAATATTATTTTCGCATTTAATCTAAATGTAACGTAGGGTTACACTGTATGAAACACTGATCATGCGTCTGTTATCTAATTTCGAACTAGCCGAAAATTGGGCCTTGTCTATATTTTGTACAAACCTTTTATATCGATAGAATGCTATATTTGCGATATTAAGCTGCTGTGATGCGAACAAAAAGAGTGTCGTTTTACTAAAGCATTTTTTAAGTTTTCTCTAAGCAACTACAAGACACGCAAAGAAAAATTTTTAAGTCTATATCGCTATGTGTATTATATTCTCTTATGTATTAAAGGTTTCTCCGAAATATTCTGGTATTTATATTTATTATATTATAAAAATAATCTGATAAGTAATTTAAGTACAGTTAAATTAAAATAGGATAAATTTAAACACATAAATAAATGCAAATATAATTTAAATTATGTTTGTTCAGTAAATATATATGGAATTCGAATGATTAGATTACAAATATAAAGCGACATGAATAATGCAATTATATATTGTATTATTTATATTTTATAATACAAAGACATATGTATGTATTATTTGTTATATATATAAAGGTATATAACATTTAATAATACAAATATAAATTTATAATACGATATTTAATAATAGAAAGGGAGCTTATAAAAACAATTAAAGTTTGAATGCCAGAACTTGTATCATATTAAAAAAAATTATAAAACAATAATTACAAAAAAGCAAAAAAGAAATTACAAAACAATAATTACAAAAAAGCAAAAAAGAAATTACAAAACAATAATTACAAAAATCAAAATAATTTTTCTTAATATTAAAAACCCATACAATCCTTATTCCCAATGAAAAACTGATATTCCCATTTTATTTTTGCAGAATGTCGATTTTTACATAAATTATGGAAACATGAGTCTTCTGCATTAACAAAAAGAAACATTGGATATATACAACATGTCACGATAGAATTTAACATGGCAAACAGTATGAATTTTTCTTAAAGGCGACTTGACAGCTACAAGCTATAGATCTCGAAGGAAAGGAGAAAGCTCGACAACTGTTCAATCAAGTCCAACAAGATCCGACACTTCGGGTCCACAGATCACCGTCCACTGACGCTATAATTGGCAGAAGAGGTGTTATTAAGTTCCAACTGAGAGCCAATTTTCTTGTCCAAGAAATCCGTCAAAATTTACATTTCTATTCGGAAAGTATCTTTCATTGCGAATTATGGCTCAATTTTCTGCCCTCTGTATTTCTAAGGTATCGGGTTACGCGGAATCTGCAGCTCAAAATGCAATTTGTCATTTTTATTACTGAGAACGTGGATCCACCATTCATCTTGGAAAGATTATGGCAGAAAATGAATCAATGTCAGTTTAGGAAATATCTCATGCATTAGTTACCATCAATTTTGTGTAGACATCCAGTAATTTTTTTTTTTTTTTTTTTTTTTTTTTTTTTTTGTGGTTATACGTTTCTAGGATTTATCGCGACTATTTTCAGCTTAAAAAATTTGCAGACAAAATAATGTTTCTCTTGTTATTTAGAAAAGATATGCATAATTTATAACGTTTAAGAGCAGAAAAAAAGCTTATCGGAATAGTACATTAAAGTACTGATAATTCTGATCCAGTTTAGATTCCGATGTTCCAATATATTATTTTTCCATCCATGATTATTTCTGTTTTTATTTTAACTTATTAAAATAAAAGTGCACAAGTTCAGTTTATTTATGAATATGCATAGTTAAATATTGTTATCAAGGCTTTTTTTTTTATTAAAGTTAGCTTTCTATAGAACTGTTCTTTTTATTAGCTTCTTTATATTAAATAGGATCTTTAAAATAAATTGCTTTAAATTTCTTATCCATTAACAGTATGATCTGCTTTAAAATAATCAAGACAGATTCTTATGAATTTTACTCAAGCGGGTATTTAGTCTTCAAACTATTCAAAATTTATAACCGAACTTTGCATGTATATTTTAAAAAATCAGAGTTAGGTTTTTTTAAAAATGTGCGATGCATTACAATTATAGTCTTTTCTTAAAAAATTCGACAAATAGAATTCAATTTTAAGTCTCTTGTTTATTAATCATTTATTCTGTAATGAGAAACAGTTACGATTAAAACATGAATGAACGTTAGTCAATGTTACATTAAAATGTTACAATGTTAGAATCAATGTTACATTTTAATACAATAATATCGACAATTTTGCAGTTAAAAAGAAGACTTTCGAAGCTTTAATAGAAGCAGAGTTCGATTTATCTTGGATTTTTAACAGATATAGAGTCCGATTTATACCGGAGAGAGGGAACTCGCAGATAAGAATAAATTAAAAAGATAATAGAAATTTTTAATTGTATAAGGATATTTATTTAAAATTTGCCTGGGAAATACCTTTTTGATTAGATAAACTGATAAATTTACGAGAATATTTAACTTTTAGTTTATTTCATAAATATTACTTTTTAGTTAATTTGTATGTTGTTTTATTTTACTGAATTACATTAATATCTTTCTTTTCTCCCATTATAAAAAAAACTCATTGAATGTATCTAGTTTTTAATTTTGTAGAAATGTAACAATCAATACAAACTTTTTAAATAGCTAGTTAAATCATGTCCGGGTCACCAATGTGACGAATTGAATTGAGTAAGGATAGAACCTGGGGCCTTGTGGTTCGCAGTCCAGTAACATGATTACAATACAAAAGCAATTGCTCGTGTAGCATAGCTGTTAACTGGCTTATAAGCTTTCACCACACTGCCATCGCTCTCAATGAACGAAGAGGTGTATTTTTCATGTTCTATTTTAGTGCATTTTATTTAGTTTAGATGGTACACTGACCGAACCAATCGAGAATTAGAATTCTAAAATATCTTTTTCACAGAAAACGTTAAGATGTTTTCTTGTATCAGAAACATTAAGATATGTTTTATTGCCAGTTAAAAATTTTTATCTGTTTCTTTGAAATTTTAATTTTGAAAATCTATTCAAAGAGGTCTGATCCACAGGCAGACAGACAATTAGATAGGAATATTTGAATAAGATTCGTGCAGAAATATTTGAATAATTTGCGTTTTAGACAGGAATATTTCAGAAAAAAAAAGTAAGCTATCAAAATGCAATTATTCAAATTTTTGACATATTCCTGAAAACCATAACATCTTACTGGAAGGATATTATGTTATTTTTTTTATTAAAATAAATTGAGAGGAAAAAACTATTTCATTTTTGCATATCCTAATGTGTTGTGACAAAGCGAAATTACTCTAGTTACATTTTTAATGAAGCAAAGTTCTAGTTTGACGAAAAGTCCATTCGCTGAGTCGCTTTCAACTAGCAATTTGCTAGCACGCGTCTTTGCTATTGAAAAATTGCTTTTCTTAAAAAATAGAACTCATTTTATACAAACAAATGCTAATTTTTTTAATTGCCCTTAACGGCACGAGGTCACTCGATTGGGCATAATTATGACATTCAAGTGAATAAAGTCTCATTATTTATATTTGTACAAATAAAAGCTGTATTTAGTAACCCATTTTAACCATAGGGAAAAAGTTTAATGATCTGATTTGAATGCTAGCGACCTTGATGTTGAAAAAAGTAGAAGAGTATCTACAGACAGCTGAATAAATCATTTTCATAATTGTTGTTTTTCTGTATTTTTTTTCAAACATATTAGAATTTTCAGCCATCAAGAGAAGTTTGCGATTGATTTTAACAGCAGATATTAGATAATATAAGAAGCAAAATCTACGAATACGAACCCACTTGCTTCGAAAATATGATCAACGTATGCTATTCAGGATAATTGGAGACATAGAAAGACATGCTACCAAGAGAATTAGACAAAAATTCTCGGAACCCTTACACGACATATAACTTCAAGAGAGATGTCTTTAAAAATTAGAGTGGAAAAAAATTCCAAGTAGAATAAATCGAAATCAATAAGTAAAAATTAAAAATACTTTTTTTTAAAAGATGAAAGTAACAATTAAACTCTGCTGATTGGTTGAGAAAAAGAATATTGTTAATGATTTTAAGTCTATTTTCTTGTTGATTTAATGGATTTCATTATCTCTTTCTCATAAAGAATAGAATTTTGCCCCATTTTTTTCTAATTAATACGCTTTTTTATATTGCATATTCTTTAATTTTTAAGGGATCTTTACTCCTCTGCCCACAGAAGTAGTCCCTCTATTAAATAAAATTCAAGAAAACATCTATCTATAATACTTAAAAGTTTTTTTCCCAAGATTTTATCATTAATATATTGAAGTTCAAATTATAACGAAATAATAAACGGCGACATTTTTAAAAAAATACTAATAACGGATAATACTTATAAAGGGAATTAATGAAATCAAGTAATTAAAATTCTAATTTAATTCAATAAATGATGGACTAAACTGAAAATTACAAGAAGCAAACATTTTAAACCTGATTTCAGGTATGCAGATATAATAAAACATTTAATTACTTTAATTATAGTACATTTTTAAACTTTATTATTCACTTTGCTCGATTTCAGATACTGCAAAGTAGCTCAGATGTTTTTGTTATGCAAAAGACTTTGTTAACAAATGTCATCTTGCTTCAATGGATCGGTCTCTCTCCATTCTGGCACGGCAAGTTTGTTGGTTTGTTTCATCTATACAGAAAACATCCAATTACTTTCTCTGTGTTCACCACTCTTTTCTTAACAAGAGAAAGCCCGAATCTATTCTATTTAACTAAACAGGCAATCAAGCCACTTAGACCAATTGAATAAGTGGCCAGTTCCGCTGATTTCGCAACGCATTCACATGCAGCTCTGCTAACAAAACAGGCCGATACATCATCTAAGAGTGGCTTAATTCGTCCCAAAACAAACGCGATCCGCGTAATTTGTTGTTAAAACTGACACCTCGGACTGCAGGAGGGAGCGACTAAACAAACATTGCACCTGGGAGGTACGACCACACCTCCGATGGCGTGCCAACCGCTTGATTGAAACAACACAAAAGATGCCGTAATCTTAGAGGCACGCAATGCAATACAGTAGCCTAGGGCAGTACATGGGTGATGTCGGGTGGTTTGATTTGAGACCATTGATTTCGGAATTACATTCCATCTACATGTTGTTTTGTTTGAAGATTAGATTACAAGTTTGTTGTTGTTCTTTTCGTTCATTCATTTACTAATGATACAATTCCTTTTGCCGGAAGAATTGTCAACTTCCATTTAGGTAAATGTAATTTATTAGAGCTGCAATAAATAGTGCGAGTTGAATGGCAGAACTTACTGTGTATCTATTTTATATACCTCAGTACCAAAATAAATAAGGTAAAACGAAAGTTTGAAAGATAGTTTATATTTAAGAAAGTGAAATAGTTTTGAAATTAGGTAGATAAAAGAAACTTCTCTAAACTAAGTAAATAAAAGCAGATTTTTTAAAAAAATATTTTGTCGATTTGTAATATCAATTATGATGAATTAATTAATTAATGATGAATCATGATGAATTAATGATGAATCATGATGAATTAATGATGAATCATGATGAATTAATGATGATGAATTGATAAAGTGCTAAGAAGCACTAAAAGTCATGATTAATTCATGATGAATTAATTTGCAATATCAATTAATTATTGATGAATTAAACTGAAAATTACAAGAAGCAAACATTTTAAACTTGATTTCAGATATGCAGATATTAAAGTGCTAAGAAGCACAATTAATCATGATGAATTAATGAAGTGCTAAGAAGCATAATAATACAAAAGCATGATTTTTATTCATTCAGCGGTAGAAATACTTTATAAATAACAGAAAAGTAATGATCGGTGATGATATGGGAACAACTGTTTATTCACAAATTGCAATTCAACTGTTTTCTACAAATACAGTAATTAACTTGAAGTAAACCAACATTTGTACGAATTCCTCTATAATCTGTCATTAATAATTGAAAACACGTAATATCTTTTGTAAGGTCTATTTCAAGGCCTCCATGGTACTTATACATTGTAAATGTTAAATACACTATTGTATATGTTCAATATATAATTTTAATTAAAGAAGCTCATGCTGAAAATCATCTAATGATAATGGCAATGGGATAGTCACACATCTCTTGAAAGTGGGATGTTTAATAGCCAGGATTACATCCATTTACATATTGTCATATATTTCAGAATTAAATAGCTTATTTTAAGTACCTTTCTACTTTTTAATTCGCTGTTATCAAATCATATAAGCATTAAAAACATCATCAAAAAAGAAACCCGGCCAATCGACTTTGATTTTGACTTGTTGAATTACTTAAAAAAAAATTTTTAATGAAGAAATTACAGGTCTGAAGTAAAATGACTCTACCAGAAACTTTTCAATAAAAGAATCTTATATTTAATTGTGTTTAATTGTGTAAATGTAAGATTTGTTAAATTCATTGCAATTAGTAAATACGTAATAATTTCAAATTTCCGTGAATTCTGTCCGAATCATATATGCACATTGATAGGTTTCTAAATTCGAAACAAGCCGATGGTTTCATTATTGTTTAATTTTAATGAATTTAATTTAATTCAATAATATTAATTTAATTCATTAATTTTAATGAGAGCAAAACTAATTTCTGATAACTGGAATTGATAAAAATTGAATATATAATATAAACTTGATTAGAATAAGAAAAATATTTAATTTAAATAAACCTAGAAAAGACTCTTTATTAATTAATTAATATAGTTCTAGTTGAAGTTGGGCTAAGGTCCTTCAGATATCTGTCAGATTCAGTAAGTAATCTTTTCTATGAACAAATTTTAAAAAATCAAAATCTTCCAAGTTTTATAGAAATTAGAGTAAATTAGAGTTAAAATTTAGCAAATTTTAAATGAAAAATTGCTAAAATTTTTGTTCGAATCACATAAGAAAGCTTTAAAGAAGAAGAATACAAAAAAATTGAAGATTATCTTCTTTATGTTTTGATAAGTTGCCAATTCTTAGCCTATTACAGTTTTGATCAAAAATATTTTAACCTTTTGCCCTCGGAAAAGTAATCCGATGCATAGTTATTTACTTAATACAAAGATTTGTTTATTGCTCTGAAAAATAATTATATATAAGTGTTTTAAGTCGAATTCTTTGAAAAATTAATCTAAATCTTTTTACCATTCTTTAGGCGTTTTTAACAATCAAAATTGAAAAATAAATAAAACGTCATAATGATACACCATCTTGAATGGTGAGCGAGAGTCACTATCCGAGTGCAGAGGGTTAATAAACCATTTGCTTCAATAAAATGCCAACATTGATATACCCAGATAATGTTTTTAATAATATGCATAGTCATTGTTGATCTTTCTATTAAAACACTGTTGGGCATGAGATTACACATAATATTTAAGTTATTCAGCTGGCAGTTTCGTAATGGCGGCGTGAAGTGTTGTTCGTTTACATTTAAGTAAATCAATTTTCTCTCTGACGGTTGACATTATAATTAGAGTTCGTGTCAAAAGTTTAAATAAACAAGTTTAGTATGACTTACCCGAATCTTTTTTCGGCCCCAACTGTTAATTTGTAGGTATCAATGAGACTAATAGGTATCAACCGACATCTCTTTATTTTCACAAAAACAAACTAATTTTAAACAGGTGTTGCCAACTGGGCAACTAAAACTTTGTATGTGATCTCGTTCTCAACAAACACCAAATAGAAATTATTACAACATGTTGCAAAACCAATCACAAGATGTGGTATTAAATATGTACACACATTTTACATATTTAAAATCTATCTGTTGCAGAATCTAAAATGAATGCTCGAATCTCCTCAATACATCGTGGTTAAATTTCCTGGGAAAGTTAGGCTTGGCTTTGTAGCCTGTGGGCTACTCTGATAATCTATGATAGGACACATTACCCCAGAGATTACCATAAAATGCTATCTATCTAAATAGAAACAGCAATTAATCTGTTGTAGTTTATATCTCCAGACGATGGGGGTCGACCGAAGTGGCAGACCCTGAGCAAACAGACACACCTCTAGGAAGCAGCCGGTGGTGTTTTAACACCCATTCGTCACCATTTTATCTGCGTTCCATCCTTCATCATCGCCTGACCACTCTGCCCCATGAATATTGATAGGCACGGCCGAATTCCTAAATGTCGTGCAGACCCTTATTACTTACCTGCTCCCTAATGACAACCTGTTGGCGACATCATTTATATCTCGGTTCGTCGCCTCAGATCTCTTTAATTGGGTGGTTGGATCAGCATCCATTACCTCGCTGCGGGGACTGCTGAGGCAAAGAATATTTCCCAGGCTTAGCTTTCCCAGCTTATTGGATTATTTTTTATTTATTCTAGCTGCTTCTGATAAACCTAGAGTAGTTAAATACTTTCGATGAGTCTTTCTGGTAAACTAAATAACAATCAAGATAACCCCGCAGCCTATGGTATTAAATATGAATTAGCTTGAGATATGCTTTACTTTTGGTCAAATACAATGATTTATATGCGATTGGAATCCGATTATGTGGATGGAAAAATTTATATCTCAATTTCTTTGAAATATTTCATATGATGACAACTGCCATTAACTCCTTCCGCCGTTGTAATCACGCATTCCTTCGTAAGTGTTTTGTTGCATTGATTTAAATAAAAAGTCCGCAATATATTTGAGATATAGATGAATTCCTCATAATTTTTGTATCGCATTATAACTTCAATAAACGAATTATTTTTATTTTATAAGTCTAAGAATACGATATTTTTTGGATGTACGATGCAAGGATATGATGATTAAGTTACTTATCTAAACCACTGATCATTATAGTCCCTGATTCTAAATCACACCTCAATGTCTTAAAAGCTTACGTATGGACAACCTCTTCCTATGTATGCTACTGGATATCAAATTTATTTTTCAATCCAGTGGTTTATGGAAAAATAAATTATATGCTTTAAGGTTTGATAAATTACATATTTTAAAAATGAGTTTAGATATCTATATTTAGATATCCCCGTGATCTGGGCGTCCCGGGTTCGAGTCCCGGTTTGGGCATGGTTGTTCTTCTGTTGTTCTATCTGTGAGATGTGTGAATGTGCCCTCCTGTAAAAAGGGGTTGTGCAAGCGAATGAGTGATGCGTGAGTAGCAAAGTCGTACTCTTGGCCCTAGTTGCGCTGCTATAAAAAATAAGAGACGTCCCCCTCAGGCTTAAATCGCTGTCTTCGTAACAGCGGGCTTGTCAGTGGCAAGTGCCATAAGAAACAAACAAACAAACAATATTTAGATATATATATGAGATGAGATCTGTTTTAATAGATTGTACAAGAAGTCAAATGCAGCTACCGATGATTTATCACATATTTATTTTTTGATGTTGCTGTTGAAATATCTAAAAAAATGAGAAATTAAATAAGTTTTTAAATAATAGTATCGGAAATACTATATGGATACTCATCACGAAAAAAAAAAATAATGACATTTTAAGTTCTTTATTTACAGAAAAAACTCAATGTGATAAACAAAGTTAATGATTAATCATTACTGTATTAATTGAATGAAACTGTACACAAATGAATAAATACTGATTAATAATAACCAGAGGTAATAGCATGAACATGGCGGGAAAAAAATGGTTAATGTTTATCTTCTAAGCAAAGCACAATAATTGAAGCCTGTGCATTAAATTATGACTTGCATAGATGTGAGCTATATGTAATAAATATATAATATGATTTGCACAGCTCCTAATACAACTGATTCCGGAAAATCAGAATTAAAAAAAAATTAATATTTTTAATGCATTAATAACAATTAATAATATATAACAATCAATTTATTAATACATAAAAAGATAAAGCAATAAATAATCTGTATTACCAACGTTTTTTTTTTTTTTTTTTTTTTTTTTTGCCAATTTACATTTTAACAGTTTGTGCTCAAGTAAGTTTTTACTTCGACAGTTCAGTTCTCAAAAATTATAATTCAGAAGTTAAGCAAGAAAACATCAAATATTTGTGAGTAAAGAAAATTGTAATTTTTCTATATACAAAGGAAGAAAAAAGACGCCCCCGGGTGGGCTCGAACCACCAACCTTTCGGTTAACAGCCGAACGCGCTAGCCGATTGCGCCACGGAGGCTTCGCAGCACGTAAAAATGAGAAAGAAACCAAATATAGCTATTTTCTACTGAATTCACTCCAGAATTAAAATTAGGCAACAGAATATATCATTTCAGTTACAAAATAAAATAATTGAACATAAATGATAATTTCCTAACTTCAATCATTTTGCCCTATAAAATTTGCTTCAGAATTTCAAAGTCACAAAAAACAGAATCCGTCTTATTTTCAAGTTGTGATTTTAAATTATCTATATTTCTTAGGATTAATATTTTGCAATAAAATACAGAATCTACACTTCTTTTATCTTGCAGATTTAAATGAAAGATGACAACGGAAAAAAAATTCTCCCCGTCGGGGAACCGAACCCCGGTCTCCCGCGTGACAGGCGGGGATACTGGCCACTATACTACCGAGGATGAACGACTTGCCGAAACCCGGGATCGAACCAGGGACCTTTAGATCTTCAGTCTAACGCTCTCCCAACTGAGCTATTTCGGCACATCTCTCGCCTGCTTGTGTTAGAATAAGATAACACTGAAGATAGCGGCAGCTTCCGCTTAAACATCTTGTTTATGTGATAAGATTCGATGAAATATCAACACATTACATTCAATCTTTTTAAAATAAAATAAATGAATTATCAATATGAAAGGCCTTTAAAGAGGCGATATCATAATCGACAAAGTTTTTTTGTCATGTTGAATAAGAGTCTTATTAATTATATTCATTAACTGATTTCTTTCATTATTTCTTATTGTTTTTTATTTTTAAACTGAATTGTACTTTTGGGAAACAAAAGCACAATTAAAAAGAAGCAGATATATTGGAGCCCCCTCATGATTCTTTGTAAAACGATTTATTTATTTGATTAAAGTGTATTGCAGCTTCGATATTTGGTGCAAATAACCATATTAGAAATTACATACCGAATCTGTTTTATCAGCAAAAGTAATTAAATAGGCTTTGGTGTGAAAGGTAAACGCCATGATTTGCTGAATGCTACATTTTTTTGCTACTCTCGCAATATTTGTCATAAAAAGGTGAATCAGAAATATTAATATTTTTCCAACGAGTCGGTTATTTAAGAGTATCTGCAAAATGTCCCGCGAATTGAAGCATGACGTTAAGTTAATAATGGATTATTTTTGAAGAAATAAATTACCTCATAGTTTCATCTGAAACCAATATTAATATTGTTTTTATATCATTTAAGTAAGTGCTATAGCACATCAGTTGCGCAAAGAAAATGTTTTAAACGGCTTTATATAGTTGTATAAATTATATAAATAATATCTGGAAGATCAAGCTTCGCTCGAGAGTTTTTCTTACTTTTTTTTTTTTTTTTTTTTTTTTTTGTAAAATCATTTTTTTTGAGAAAATATTTAAAATTTTTAGATACGAATTACATACTGATTGCATATGAATATTTTACTATCTTATCTATTATTGAACTGGTCATTTAAATAAAAACTCTGAATGTACTTAATTTATAATATATTATTCGAAACAGTCTGCAATATTACAGTATTCATTTTAAAGTTTATCTATCATTACTTATGTTATTTAACTTACACTTAGTTTTACCATGATGAAATCGGGTCCGAGATAGCGCTATATGACATTGTCATCACGAGAGCACATAGAAAAAGCTCTAATAGTCAATTATAAATATTTTGTGTGTGTGTGTGGGTGTGTAAAATAGCATTTGTTCAAGAAAGATATCTAAATAAATAAACTTAAAAAGTAAAAATATTAAATATAAATACATAAGTAAACAAGCAATATATATATAAAAAAAATTTAAAGTCAACTCCTACTTAGGTAAAAAAAAATGTTTTATTTTAGTTACTTTTTATTAAATAACTACAAAATTGCTGACAAGGCGACCATTTGACGACATAGCGACGAATTTGGCGACCAAATAGAAATTACTGGACAAAATTAATTAATTAATTTGAAAACAAACTGTATTAACATCAAGTATCATCCACTACAAGTTTAAAAAATTGTATTTCAACTTGAGTGGATAAATGAAAAGTATTTTATTAACGATTGAAAATTTGAACAAGATATATATATATAAAGAGAGTGTGTGAGCTAATGGTAGGAATTGAAAAAATAAAGCAAAAGCGTTACACGAACATAGAAGCCTCAACACACGCGGCATTTATATTATTCTGACTACTATACTGCACTGCCCACACTTCGAATGAGAAGTTGAATATACTTATTCTAATAGTTAATTATAAAATATTGTTTTTTTTTGTGTGTGTGTGTGTGTGTGTGCATATGTTTACAAAATCACGGTGTTTTTTCCTCCACAATTATATATATATATATATATATATATATATATATATATATATATATATATATATATATATATATATATATATATATATATATATATATATATATATATATATATATATATATATATATATATATATATATATATTGTAGAGACATGTTAACTCTGGCTCGAAAAACAGATGCCTATTAACCGGATTATATATCAAATCAAATATCTCTCACGGGCCCTAGGGGAAAGCCCGGTTGAGATTAATGATCATATTACAAGAATCACACACTAATTTAACATAAACGAATTTAATGAACTGGACGAACGGCTGGGCCGCTTTACATCGATGAACGGTATTACAGTACTGAATACAGTTTTAATGACGGGAATCAGATAGCTTCTTATTGGCTGTTGAGAGATGACGCGAGTGCCACCAGGATGACGCTCCGTACACCATATATATATATATATATTAATCCAAATTAATTTCCTAAATTTTTTTGCCTAATTTGGTCCATGTCGGGGTAATTCTAAAGTGTTCTCTTTGTTTCCTGATCTTATTTCACTTTTTAATTCAATTGAAGCTGTGTAAAACTTACTGCGCCATCAATTCCACGTGCTTAGTGAAAGTAATCCCTTCGGTGCCCTTATCCAAGGTCAACACGGGTATTGAATTAATACGTGGCCGGAGATCCCATGTTATATAAGACTGGTGATTATTTCTTTCATTCCTTCCTTACTTCTGCTTTGGTTCCGCACTGTTGTGGACGTGTTCTGTCCGACATGCTTGTAAATAATTTATGGATTAAAGTGAATGGATTAAAGTGAATTTAAAAATGTAAAATGTCTCTTCTGTGTCTTCGAACCTGCAGTCTGTTTCAAGCAAAATAAGCTTACACACACACACACACACACACACACACACACACACACACACACACACACACACACACACACACACACACACACACACACACACACACACACACACACACACACACACACACAGATATATATATATATATATATATATATACACACAAGAATTGCTCATTTAAAGTTATAAAGTAAAATCTTTCTGAAATATATATTTATATAAATATGTAATAAGTAAAAGCCAGGTCCAAAAAAAGAACTAACGAATAAAAACTAATAAAATATGATAACGCATGTGTAGTTTACGCGCCTAAAGCAAAAGAAAATATTTCTCGATCAAACTTCAGCCAAAGGCAAAAATACTCGAAAATTAATTTACCTAAAACAAATTAATAAAAAATAAATTAGTAGGTAGCAGCTAAGAATACAAAGATTCTGCATGAATAGATTACAAAAAATCAATTCAACAGCGCAGAAGCAAATTTTTCTTTCTTCAAAATTTTCTCTTTTTTTTTAACTCTTCCGCAAAGGAACATCGATATAATCGCTCTGAATGAATACCGAGCCGCATGTTTGATTAATTAGAACTGTTCCAAGCGTGAGGTATCCGATGGTTATCGAGTATTTAAATGTTGTACAAGCCCTATTAATTTATTACACCACTGATTTAAACGTGGGAACGGACGCTTTAATGATGCAAATTGATGCATCTAAGTCCCATTAGTTATGTGGTATTTGATTAATTAGATTATTTCTTCCCTAGGAGAGTCGCAATGAGACCATAACAGTTAGATTCCTTTGAAATTTAAATTGATCTTTGGTGAAAGTTTGTAAGTAGAAATGATATTGTTCGGAAATTTGCAAGAAGCTCATTAAAGCAGTAGCATTTGAATTTAGTTTTTCTGCAAAATTTTATTGCCAGCTAAATATTTTTTACATTGGTTGACTTATCATTGGGAGGTCAGATTAAAAGTGAGAAGTTCTGTTTTATGCACAATACTATCTGATCCTGCGCTAAACATATGCGCTCGAATATCTTCTTTTCAGAAAATATTGTACATACATTATATATAATGTAAATATATAATGTTCATAATAGTGAAAACATAGGTAGGATTTCAACATGGTATATTTTTTTTTATAATTGTTTACAAAAATTAATGAGCATGTGTCTTTCATATGAAATAACGTAGAGAAATAAAATAGAAATCATTGAAAATACATAGTCATATGAAATAAAATATTTCATATCGAATAAATAGTAGTATAACTGAGAAATTTTGTCGATCCCTCCCTCCCCCTTCAGAAAATGCACAATTACGTAGTAGTTTTGAAATTTCTTTTGGAAATGGAGTAGGGGAAGGGCAAGCAACTATTGATGGTATATCTAGAAGTGATGGCGAAATCAGACTAGTGTTTTAGACTAGAGGGCTGATTTTTTTTTATTTTCTAAATAGTTTAAATATATAGATTATCAAATATAAGTATTATAAAACTTTATTTTTTTCTAATAGAACAACTTTAGGACAATAGCTTTTCATCGATTACTATGATACATATCACTCTTATAAGAGTGATATGTATCATATTGCTTATAAGAGTTATATGTATCATATTGCTTATAAGAGCTTATGCTAATAAGAGTTATATGTATCATATTGCTTATAAGAGCTTATGCTAATAAGAGTGTTATGTAGGCTTATAAGAGTGATATGTATCATATACTTATAAGAGTGATATGTATCATATTGTATTGCTTATAAGCAGCTTACTGCTAACCTATACTTATAATAAAGCTCAATGTGTGTGTGTGTGTGTGTGTGTGTGTGTGTGTTGGCGCTCTACAGGGCAGACCGTTTGACATACAGCTACCAAATTTGGTACATGTATACCTTGGAGGTTGGGAATGTGCACCTGGGGTTTCTTTTTTCGAATTTTTAATTAGAATTTTAATTATTAATTAAAAACTAACTTTCCCGCCAAAAATATCTTCCATATACCCCACCGCCAACTTTTCCGCCAAAAAAATCTTCCATTATCCCCAGCGCCAAACGAGAAAGGCTTCAGTTTTTTTTTCTCCCAACAGTAATGAGGCTAGGGTTAAAATTTTTCGGCGGATTATTTCAATCGGTTCTGTTTATTTTCTTAATGTTTGATGCATTTAAAATTAAACATTGTTCATGAATCAATCTTTCAGATTCATTCTGAAGTACTTTTGAATTAAAATAAAACAGAATAAAGGAAATTAAAAATTTCTAATCCGCATAGCGTTACCCCAACTGGCGTAGAAAAAAATCACGTATTTGCGTTACGTAACCGGCGAAGAAAATTCACGCATGCGCATTCTGTTCTGATTGTTGCCATGACAACGTTATCAATGGATGATTTAAATTATTTTTGGGTTAGTTGCATGCTTTTGTAAGTAAATTGTATTTAGGTTAGTAATATATTTTTTGTATATGCTTATAGTTTTAAGTACATCTTTTTTTAAGTAGTTTTTTTAAAACCTGTTTTCAACCGTTTATTTTAAACGATTCGTTTTATTTTCTTAGTGTTTGATGCATTTAAATTTAAACATTGTTAATGAATCGATCTGCTCATAATGAATCTAAGAAAATTTTGTTGACCAACTCTTGAGATATTACATAAATTAAAAAAGATATTCTTTAGTGCCCATAAAGTTTAAACGCTGAGTGACTCTATTTTCAGTAATCAGATTATAAAAAAATGCTTTGTTTCAGTAAAAAATATTATTATATTAATTGAAGATAAATTCTTTCCACTTTAATTTAAAGCATAAATTCTACGGGTGCTAACAGAAAATGAGAGAGATACATATTACGTTATGACTGAAGGCCTTTATAATATTATTAATAAATTATATGATAATCAAAATTTGAAGTTTTAAAATATTTTGATGAAGAAGCTATTAAAGTAGAAATTGCATAAAATATTTAATCATTAAAATTTTAACGAACATTAAGATTGGCGAACCGGCTGGTCGCCAAAGGCGGCTAGTATATAATATATTAAAACTTGTTATATGTTCAGAAATTTATGTAATTTATTATTATGCGTGCTCTCTGCATGAAAAATATAAGTATCATTAATTTTTCAGAATACTTTCCCAGCAGTCCAGTACAACGCCAAACTGCGATTTTTGCAACAAGAATGAAAATGATTTTTTCATCATGAAATATTTACGGTGAAAGAAATAAAACAATACATCTAATTCAATAAACATAAATAAACTTATACCCGATTTTCTGGGGAAAAAATCGAGCAGTAGTTATACTTTTCTTTGGAAAATTTTAATTGCTTTTTGTGTCCTGTAATAAAGATTATTGCTTCAATAATGTAAAAATCATTAATTTCAGCAGGTTAAAATCTTTTCAATAATTTGAAATATCATCCTTTCGTCAGTATTTGATATCCATAATTTCTTTCTTCATCAAATAATCATTTTTTATAAATGCATATTTAAATAATTATCATCCTTAAAACTACTTAACTACATTTAGATCGCTAAAAAGTTATTTCAAAAATTTATCGAGTAAAATTCTAAAATGCATCGGAAGGAATCGAAATTGCAACAAAAAACATTGAAAGAGCGGCACGATATAAATGAACCATCCGGAGTAGTCTTCCCAAAACGTTCTCGCATATTCTCTAATAAAATTGTTATCCCAGTGAAAGCTTTGCATTGCATTGGCGAAGAATAGTTACCAAACATTTATCTTTGGCGTGAATTTAGCATTTTTACAGAATCTATCTAATTCTTGGCGAATGTTTTGGCAATTTATCTCTGGCATGCGGTCAAATGTATCCAAAAAGCAAATTTGTGTTTCAGACGTTTAATTCTCAAACAATTGAAACAAAAATTTGGCATTTGTAGTCACAAAATCCCATACCAGATTTATATATTGAATCAATTTTGTTTTTGAATTTTCCCGTTTACGTGTTTATGAAGGTACAGACTGCCAGATGGCCAACCCCTTGTTGGCTTTGGCTCAAAATTTGATATTCACTAAACACTAATACTAAAGATGTTAAATCTGTATGCCGAATTTTACCTATCTAGCTCTCTTCGTTATGTAGCTATCGTGCTAACTTATTTTCGAGCAGCTTCCTTAGAACGGATTTTTCTCAAAATCTGATAGAAATCTGCAAATTTGGTTTTAAGCCTATATACAGAATTTCATCTTTCTAGCCCAAAGAGTTTTTGAGCTATCTTTGTCATAGACAAACAGATGGACATTTTCCAAAAAATGTGTTTTTCTAACTCAGGATTTGGAGTTTTCTAACTCAGGGTCACAATCTCGAGTTCGAATTTTTTGACGATTACTTTGTATACAGAAAGATGGAAAGGGATTTTTTTAACTCTAAATTTTTAATAATTATTACGTTAAGGCGGAGAATATTCAACGTAAGAGGGGGAGGGGAGATATGCCATCAGATTCAAAATTCACTTTTTACACGTATGCAGTGGCATAAAGACCATAAAATGTTACAAAGTACAGTCCAATGATCAAGAAAGACCAGAAAAAAATATCACGCTTTATTGATCATACTATTTCACACCCAAGGCTTTCATTCCCCCCCCCCCCGACTCATTTACTTCTTTTTCTGTCGAATATTTTGATGAAAAAATAAATGACCAGTACACAGATTTTTCTATTTCCAAAAATTATTTCAGTATTTGGTTTTCAAATATGAAATATTTTGTCTTCGTAGCGTTCTTCGCGAACGACGTCAAAGAGATTAATATCTACTTTTCCTTCTTTGTTTCGCCACTATTTAAATGCTTGATATCTTCAGATGATTATTCGTATAACGATTAGTTTTACTAATAATCATTGAATCGTTATCGACCAGTTCGAATAACGTTTAGTGTATCTAAGGCTGAACAATGATATCAGTATATCATCATAATCATTTTTGCGATTGTAAATGCCGACGATTGCAAGTGAAAATAAACCCTTTTGCAACAAAACTTACTAGCAATTCAATGTCTATACACTATTCATTGCTCACTGCTTATCTCCACTATTACCTGCAATTTCTTGTCCCTTTCCTCATTATAGTTTCTACATCTACTATTTCAGCACCTCGATGCATTCAAACATAAACAACTTTCACCTTCATCAATTTGTTTCTTCTGTTCAACTAAACTGATGGCTAGAGAGATATTAATAAAAATCTGGCCACTTGCCCAACACCCTAAACAATCGACGCTCCAGACGAAGATCCTTCTTAGTGCATCCAAATATGTCCATCCCCAGAAATGCCCCCCAAATAACAATAAATAACTCGGTAAAAGGGAGTGCGGAAGGTGCGAACTTTGCCCCACGAAGCGTCTAAACCCCTCATTAAAAGGCTATAGGCGTCGATGCTGATTCGAACAATCGATAAGATGATCTGGAAATATCTACTGCAGACGAAAGTGGCTTGGAAAGTGAGTGGGAAAAGATGATGGCGGGATTTTGCTCGATGATTTGTATGTATCCTCATGATGATTGCCTGCGAGGTCCGTGATTGCGGTTTGACAGACGAAAAAGCAAAAATTGGGGATGATGGCCTTGATTTTTTTTTAAATCCTTGATTGATCTGGTGAGATGATTGAATAACGACACGATGAAAATTAAGATTACTTCAAAATGATTTGTAGAATTGAAACCATCGAAGAAAAAAAGAAATGAAATGATGTATCAAAGTTGTCTTTCTAGTATATATATATCGTGATAATTTAATTAGCTTAATTTGCATGCACCGAGTAGGATTTTATTTTTCTTACTTGAATATTTTTTTAAGAATATAATTATAAAACAAGCCAATGGAAACTAATTAGTAATAAATAATCTATATTAACTTGAAACATTGTTAGCCAAACTTGGACAAAGTTTAATGATTCCTTCTTCGACATTTGTAAAGGGGAAAAAAAAATAGTTATTTTTGTTTCTAACTGTTGAGGAATTTTAATGAAGGTTAGGAAGTTTCGGAGAACAGGATAAAAATTATTCGCACTTCCTAATTATATACACCGATTTGAGGGGAATGTCAAGGAGTGCTTGAACTCAAAGCTCTTAACCTCCGGACTTAATAGGTGAATAGAGTAATGGCATGGCTTACTTATGGAAGTTACTTAGGAGTTACTTATGAAGGAAGTGGTACATGGAAATTACTTATGAAGTGGTTGTGTAAGAAAAATTGAGGATTTACTTAAAATTTAATCATCTAGCTTGACTTCATTTTCAGTTATGAACCAAAATTTAAGAAACCCTGAACTACATTTCATATTTCATAAAATTAATATACTCACTTTCAATCATAAGAGAAAAAAATATGAAGTATTGTACTTAGATTTAGTGTGTTTCCGAAATCGATCTGATTGTTGATATTCTAGGAATAATTACTTTTATTATAATCTATACGTAAAATAGTAAAAAGTGATGGTGACTTCAAAGAAATTTTAGAAGCATTAGTGCATTGACTTCTATCATAATCGATAGATAGCTTTGATTCTATTGAAAAGAGTTGATTTTTTTTATTTTCTTTTATTCTTTAATTACACGAACTGGACCTTGTGAAGTCAATCCATTTCATAAACTGGGGGGGGGGGATTGTGGATTTCGAGAGAATATTTGAAAGTTTTATAGAATTTATTTTTACAGCTCGATGATTAAACAATTATTGTCAATTATATTTTTTTAAGAAATTAGACGCACCATTTTCCTATTAAAAGTTTATGTAAAAAGTTTATGACTCGCGAGAAATTATAAAAACATTAGAAAATTTTTTGAGATAAAATCCACAATGAAGAAAAGAATATTTTTATCTGTAAGAGTGTAAATAGTACGTACAAACGACTTCTGAGCTCTCTAATAGACATCTACTTCCTTAAGTCATCTATAATTGCAAATTATATAACTTTCATGCATAAAAAAAATAAAAGAAAAAATTATAATCGCCAAAAAATTCGAATTCGAGATTTTGACAAATCTTCACGTTTTATATGTACTTGAATCCGAAAAATATATTTTCGGAATATGTCTATTTGTCTGTGAATACTATAACTTCAAAACGCTAACAGCTGGAGGAATACAATTTAATGCCTAGTCTTTACATCAAATTTGTAGATTTCTATCAGATTCTGAATGAAATCTATTCATAGAACGTTTGTCTGTTCGGCTGCTCGAATATAATTTAAAATGACAACTACAAAACGAAGAAAGTTGAGTAGATGAGATTTGGCACACAGATTTAAGAACTGAAGGATTGATATGTAACAAATATCATTCTGTATTTTCAAGTATATAAACGCTCAAGTATATATAGCTCAAAAAGTATATATACAAAAGTATAGTACAAAAGTATATATTTCAAGTATATATAGCTCAAAAACAACAATGACTTAAGCATGTGATTCTTGGTATGTGTTTTTAAGATTACAATTGTAGCTATATATTAAATTTTGGTTTCCGTCGATACACCGAAATATACTTTTGATACTTGAGTATTAACCGTATCCCTGTGAATAATCGCCAAAAATATTTATTATGATATTTTTTTTCGTAATTATTGCTCGCCAATGGCATGTAATTAATAGCACATTATATTTCTTAGTAAGTATATGAGAAAAATTCGAGAACACTTTGGCTGATTTTATTATCCGCCTGTTAAAAAAATAATTCTTCATGGTTTAGTTATGTTTTAGTAACAATACCAAAAAAGCTATTGTGAGACATATCTTGTGATTCTGAACTCCGAATCAGATGACGAGGACAGTACTTGATCTGTTCCATATTCCCCTCACCAACCTTCTGCACTACAAAGATTTATGGACGTTTGGGCCACGGTGTCTATTTAACATGCTTAAACAATGGATTTTAAATGGAACGGGTTCCTAACTTGAAACCCTGCAATCGAAACCATACCATTAGATTTTTCACGTTTTATCAAAGAAATCCCACATTTTTATTGAAAAATAATAATGGAAATTTCTACTAGTTTGAAATGCTGCGGCATTTCCTTTCAGCTGAATCTTGGAGAAAGGGGGGGGGGGGAATGTACACTTCGGGTATATTTTTTGAAACTTCAATTAGAATTTTAGTTCATTAAAAATGAAGCTGAATCTTGCGATTTGCCACTGCTAACTTCCGAATATATTAATGCACATTATATTTACATTATTTCAAAATTTAAAATAATTGTCTTTTTAATGATACCAATTTTATTACCATGCAAACTTCCTTCGAATTTTGAATTTTTTCAAACATCTAATTTCCCACAATAGATTACACTACTGCCATAAAATACAAAAAATTTTCAATATTTCATCAAATATCTAATAACATGCTTTTATTTCACTTTTGAAAGCTAGAGAAAAAAAGACTATGTTTAATATCTGTAGAATTTATAAGACGAATAAAAAAGTGCCAAAGTAGATGCTTATGTTATGCGTTTAATGATACGAAAGATAGGTGAATCTTGCATTTAAGATTTTAATAGCACTATGATGCCATGGGATTAAATTCCATTAGAGATTCCAATGAGAGATTGTATGCCAGAGAATTAAAATAAAATGGCTTTAATATCTGGCGAAACCATGGAGATGAAAATATATCTAAACGATGTGACAGAATTAATTATATCCAATATCCCCAGCGAACAACCTTGCTTCAAAGTCAACTAATTTAAAATAAGGTAAACTTAATTTGTGATCTAAGGCGTTAATGACTGAGAAACATAAATTAATACAAGGAGATTATGATCTAAATTCTTAAATAAGTAAACCAATTCATGCAATAAATCCTCCTATAAGATATTAAGACTAGTTAGCCCAAATATTCCACCATGGGAAACACAAATGTAGGCTAATTTTCCCTGAAAGTCCTCCAGGAAGGAGACCTACCTTCATATATTGGAGTAAATCATCTCAGGAAATGGCTATCACAAAAGGCTACACTTGGTCACGAGTCCCGACTCATCGATTTATCGATTTATTAGAATAAGTGTGATACCACCATGTTCAAAGTGGTCACGTGACAGCGGCGAAGTTATATTTCAAAGTTATATTTCGATTTTTGCATGATACTTTTATTACCTGAAAAATTTATGAAGAAAATTTTTAAATAGAATAGATAATTTTGAATTTGTTTCCATTCTAACAAATTTTCAAATGTGAATAAAAACATATAATTGATACAGTTATGGATGGAACCGGAGGATATCAGGTTCGGGACCCGATTCTGCCGAAGAACCGTCGTGTAAGCGGGTCTAGTGCATGTTAAATCCGTCGGGATCAAACATTCTCCCGCTGGTATGGTATGGAAGTTTGGAGCGGGGAAGGAGGCGCCAGCTCAGGTGTTGTCCTCGTCATCTGACCATGGTTCAAAATTACGTGGTCAGTCCCAAAGTAGCCTTAGTGTTGTTTTAAAACGGGACGTTAATATAACTAAAATAAATTAAACTACATTTCTTTCTGGTTTTATACGCAAAAATATCTATTTATTCTTTTTTGTCCATGAAATTCAAATAGATGAATCGATTCTGAATGGCAGCTCAAATACTTAATCTCTTAATTGCTTCATGAGCATTTAATGTCTTGATCAGAAAGAAAATAAGCACTATTTTTAACTGATAGACTCGTTTCATTCATGCTGCTAAATTATTTTTATATCGTATTACTCTGATAAATTACTTTTACTATCGATATCAACTTCGTGGAAGACGGTTTCAACAACATTTATCCTAAATAACAGCCTTTTAAAAAGTACTTAAACACATCGCTTAATCAAAAGTTAAAACACCTCGCTTAAAAACCTATGATTATGACACCTTACATCTTAATCCATTCTTCTAAAATGAATGCTGCAAGCGTGGATCCGTTCTTAAAAACCGGCGAATCTAATATATCGAATTACGACGAAATTACTCTTAATTACGAGTTACTCTTTTCGACACCTTCGCCATTGTTTTCACAAGATCCGCTTTTTCCGTAAGATGGATATCGAAAAGGTGTGAAAATAGCGATCAAGATGCGTTGTGAAGATAAAATGACCGCTAGCTCACGATTCAAGGGAAAGGTTGAGATTAAACAAATGTGGGGTTTTCTGTTTGGATTTTTTCACTTGTGTGTGTCATGTCTAGTGGATGTAATTATTAGAGACTCAGTTTTCAAAGGGGCCTTTGACGGCTTAATACTAGAGCTCCATGCATTGGGGTGGTTGTAGATTTTTGGATGTAGTAGTGGCGTTGTCCTTTTTGAAGCCTTCACCTTTTTAATTTTTATTTACAGTAGACTCTCGATTATCCGCGGGCGGATTTTCCGCGACTGCCGCACTAAGTGTTTTATTTATTTATTTATTTTGCTTCCAAGCAAAGAGAAAATGCTTCCAAAGCAAGAAGCAAACACAAATGACTGATTTCTTCAAAAAGGTGTAGTTTTACAGTTATGCTTTTGTAATTACATAATGCATTACAGTATTAAAACAGTACATATGTATTAATTTTTCTGTGTATCCTTGACGCCTCTCGTAAGTGCAAAGCACTTTTCTATTTTCATTAACAAAATGCATTTTAGGTTAGTTTTGAGTGATATACTAAAATATTAAGCGTTAGTTAAACATTTCCTGCTGTTTATTTTACGTTTTATTGTACATGAAACGATTTTTCAAAGTTGGAATGCCTGTTTTCTCTTTTGCTATACCCATTTTTAGCTTTTTTCGGATTATCCGCGATTTTTGTTATCCGCGGCGGCCGCGCCACCCAATTCCGCGGATAATCGGGAGTGTACTGTATTTATTTATTTACTGCCTGGTATATGAAGAATACAAAATGAAAGTGTAGCAATAATAATAAAAATAATAATCGATTTTGAGATTTTTATGAATCGCCGCAGTTTAAATCCTAATATGTCCAAACGAATGATTTTCAAAAATTATTTTGTCTATCTATTAATTCGATAATTCAGAAATAAATTAAGTTTAACCCTTCTTTGCATGATTTTTTCCTCCTTTTTTTTTTTTTTCTGAAATAAATTAGGTTGATATAATTTATGCTCTAGATTAAAGGAAAAATGTTTTAAAAAATCATAGTATAAATATATAAAATAATTATAAAAAAACAGTGTGAATGGAAATATCCATCATCATGCAAATTTACATGTTAAGCTCAGGACGAAATTTTCAATATCCCTCTCTTCTAAATTTCCCCACTCATTATCGCTTTTATTAGGGGAAAAAAAACCCCCTCAGATTGGTTATAAAAAAATATTCAAGAAATCGCACGTTTCTTCCAACTACAGTAAACAGCGGAATGACAAGTTTTAATCTGCTATAATAATTGTGACATTTTTTTTTTGACAGCTAACGCTTCTTATTACGCAATAGTCGTAAAAAAAGTTGCCAGCAACAACCGATTTACAGTATACCTGGTTTTAGTACAATTTTTTTTTTTTTTTGTTCACTAAATATTATGATAGAAATTTCCATCATCATGCAAAGAAGGGTTAATTAATAATATATGGGTTTTACCCTATATTTATAAACTTTAAAGACATCCGTTTAAAGGAGTTCAGTCTACTACTGTACGCATGAATACAAAAAAACAAACACATAAAATATTAAACGCATGAAATTCCTCAAGTAGTTTTATCAGTAGATATGCAGATTTATGTCAGACTTTGTATTAGATTGAATATCCATGAATCTCTCTATTCTTACGTACATGAAACGTGATAAATCAATAACGTAGCAATTATATGAAAAACTTTTATTACATTTAAATCAAAATTGTAAATCTTCATCTAAACTTACATCTGCATATATCAACCGATTTCTGTCAATGATTATTCATCAATTGATTATACACGTGTCTCTGAGCAAGATAATTTAAAAATAAAATTAGCTAAATAAATGAAATTTGATGTAACATTCATTCCAAAATTATGCATCTGTATTAAATTTTAGACTCATAAGAAAGAGGCTCAACTGTATATTAGATTGTTTTCACTATAATTACAAAAGGCAACGTATTATGTAAGCAAATGAGGAATTCAACGAGAGAACATTCTCTCTTCTTTTTTAAAAGTTTGTCGTCTTTGGCAACCAGTTGATTCGCTGGAGATATAGGCCATATTTAATTCCAGTTAAATCGCTTAGATGTCATTTCAAGTCCATGATTCCGTTAAATTGTCAGAGAATAAAAATGCGTTATTTTATTGACTTGCACACGTTCTATTTATTGTGTAAATGAATTTTCCTAATGAATATCAATCCTATGGCATCGTAACCTGTAAAAAAAGTAAGTGGCATTTCATTTACTTTCTAACATTCGTGCTACTAGAATTTCATTTTTTTTTTATTTGTCTTGTGAATTACACAAATATTAAACAGAATCTTTCTTCCTTGGCTTTCAAAAATGGAAGGAAATCCCGATATTAAATATTTGATTAAACAATGAAAACAGTTTTTAATTTCAGGTCAACAATGTAATCTTCTGCTGAAAATTAGGCAAAAAAATATTTTTTTTAATCACTAAGAAACCTGGTCGAAAATTTGTGAGCTTATTAAATTGTTATCGTTAAAAAGATAATTTTTTGTAGTTTAAAAATGGTGTAAAAATCATTTTGGTGCAATTATATTCTTGACAATTATCGCTAGAAAACATCAACATTTTATTAAATTTTTAATTAAGTAAAATTCTTATTAAAATTTCCAAAAATTGCTTTCAGGTGTACATTTTTACTCATCAAAACATATATGAGATAATACGGATGGCGGTAAGTCAACCGGTTTGGCCTGTAGAACGCCAATAC
This sequence comes from Argiope bruennichi, assembly GCF_947563725.1. Lineage (NCBI taxonomy): Eukaryota > Metazoa > Arthropoda > Arachnida > Araneae > Araneidae > Argiope > Argiope bruennichi. The sequence continues at coordinate 38,312,100 of NC_079160.1, forward strand.
TCATGCAAAAATAGGAACACACATAAATGCACACATTTGTCTTTATTACTAATAGAAATCTAATTTAACACCAGTTTATACAATCGCCGGGTCACACATAAAATGTTCGGAAGTAAGACTGGAAGTTCCATTAAAGGCAACTATTATATATAAAAATTCTTCTAATAAACTCTGTTAATTTGTATAATTATTCCGAATTAAATTTGAAAAAAAATACTATTAGTTTTTCAGGAAGGGCTTTTTAGATTACTTAATTTAATTCAAAATAAATTTTCTTTGCTTTTCCATTACATTGATTGACTCTATGACTGAGCTTTTAAAATTACATTTGGCTTAGAGGAATTTTTTGGGTGAGAAAAATTAAATATCAGGCGAAATCACATTTCGTGAGTGCAGAAAAGTATTTCAAATTAAAGTTAATTTGAAATATTTTTTAAACTTGCATAAAAACAGCATTCCAAAATCCAAATTACCTTTATTTCATGCTTCTCTGTCTGTCTTTTATTTTATTTATTTATTTTTCTACTTAATTGAAAATTTGAAGCCAGGAAGAGTTTTTCTTTATTGATAGGGAAGTATCTGTTTTTCTACCATGAACAGAGCAGTCAAAAACATTCCCCTTATAAATCATTAACTGAGATTTGTAATGTACGATTTTTGTCAAATATTTGTTATATACATAACAGTATCAGCTTTTCAAATCCAATTAGAAATCTAAATGACTTTTTTCAATTTTTTTAATGTCTTTATTATTCAATTACAATATTATTATTACTATTATTAACTTTTAATATGTAATAAATTCTTTGCTTTTTGAAAATTTTATTTTATGTTTTATGCTTCTGTTCTTCCTTTTTTTGCTGACATTTGTATTTTAATTGTATCTCATTAGTATTGTTGACTCGTCTTGCTTTCATCTTAATCTCATATTCATTCCTATTTCCATTCAACTCTGGTTTTTCCACTCCCTTTTACCACTCCATTCTCATTCAACTAGTCAGGAATCTAAATTATCTAATCGAAGAAGTATGGAGAGATGTTTTTGATTCTACGACATTAAATTCATTAAGGACAGTTCAGTTTAATCGATAATTTTAGAATGAAATGTGCAATACAGAGAAAAATGCCGTCACAAAAATTGATTCAGATATTCTTTATTACAAATATAATGGCAATGGTAAATGATAAAGTAGAAGTCACAGTGTGGCAACTTCTACAGGACAGACGACTCGTTCCTCATGTCTGGGCATCTAGTGACAGTGTTGATTCCCGGAAACGAAAGGGACCGAAGGGATGGCGGGGAAGGGGTCGAGTGGTGTTAAAACCAACGATTAGTATACATATCACCCCATTCAGACGATTTTTAACAACTGAAAAGAAATCTTTTTTTGGACTAAAAACTTGAAGGGAAGGATGAAAAAACTTACATGATCTCCTGAAGCTCTTCAGACTTTTCAAGAGGGAGGCAGGAAAGAGGGGGAAGGGAGGGGGTACGCAGGTGTTTCCCCTAAGGTCACCCAAGCGGATTTCTAACCCTTTTTATCGTTTTCATTCCTCTACGGAAGTGAACAGCCGGAAGTAAAGTATGATGCTTGCATCTCATTGGTGGACTGCGCCGACCACTCAAGAGCAAGGGCGGGACATGGCAGTGGGGGATGGAAAGGAGAGGTATTTATTTTATGTGAAATATTTAAGTTCCTTTTTAAAATGAAAAATGTCTGCCAGATTTAGAATAGCGTATGTGATGTTTTTTGCAGGAGAAAAACATTTATTTCCTTAATCTCATGACAAAATAGATAGTTCTTAAGTAATGGAATAGAAAAGAAAAGTAGAATCATTAAATATTATTAGAATAATTAAATATCAAATATAAACGAGCCTATTAATAAATAAATAAGCTCACTTCCCATTAAGATGTTATTTAAACGTAGTAAACTCCCAATTATTCAGAGAATCAAATGGCATAGCAACTGCAGATGCATGAATTCCGCTGCTATCTGCAAAATGAGAGAAAAAGAACACATATCAATACGAAAACGTTTTTCTATGAATTTCATTACATTTGGAGTTCCACTTTTACGATGATGATATTACAAACAGTAGACTTTTGTATATACAAGTAATTGGTTCTCTTACTTTGAAAAATAAAAAAAAAAGTTTCTTTATTTTGGGGATGAAATTTTTAATTTCAGTATCAGAAATTGCGAGTAATCGTAAATTTACTATATTTCGAAATGTCAAGAAGAAATCCAATGAATTTAAAGCCAACTTTTGATACAGATTTTCATGAAATTCTCAAATTTAGACATTCTTATAAGTCAACGGATTTTTAAAAAATTAAAAAATGTTTGCTACTAGTACAAATGATAATAATAATTGTCTCTAGCTATTACCTATCTTTCCTACAAAAATCATGGCATATGGGGTTTTTTAATCAACTTTTTAACATTTTTGTTCCGATAACCCCCACAAAATGATTATCCAAAAGAAGTGCAAGAGAACATCAAAGATTTGTGAAGCAAATCATTGTTATTTTTCTTTGCAAATGAAGAAAAAAGAACGCCCCCGGGTGGGCTCGAACCACCAACCTTTCGGTTAACAGCCGAACGCGCTAGCCGATTGCGCCACGGAGGCTACAGGTAATCGCAAAATGATGAAGAAAAGAAATATAATTATTTCCTACTGAATTCTCTCCAGAACTAAAACCAGGCAATATATCATTTCAATTATAAAATTAAATAATTGAATTTAAATGATAATTTCCTCGCTTCAATAGTTCTGCCTTTTAAAATGGGCTTCATCATTTCATGATTACAAAAACAATAGTCATATTATTCTCCAGTTAGATTTTAAATTCTTTATATCTCTTAGGATTAATGTTCTCTTAGGATTAAAAATACAAAATCTACATTTTTTTTATCGAGTAAATTTAATTATATGTAAAATAATCGCAATCACAAGTAAAGAGAAAGCATTATTGTAATCTTTCTATACATAAAAGAAGAAAAAAGACGCCCCCGGGTGGGCTCGAACCACCAACCTTTCGGTTAACAGCCGAACGCGCTAGCCGATTGCGCCACGGAGGCTTCACAGGACATACAAATGAGAAAGAAACCAAATATAGCTATTTTCTACTGAATTCACTCCAGAAAAAATTAGGCAACAGAATCTTTTTCATTTCATTTACAAAATTAAATAATTGAATATAAATGACAATTTCCTAACTTCAATCATTCTGCCACATAAAATTTGCTTCAGAATTTCAAAGTCACAAAAAACAGAAGCCGTCTTGTTTTCAGGTTGTGATTTTAAATTCTCTATATTTCTTAGGATTAATATTTTGCAATAAAATACAGAATCTACGCTTCTTTGCAAATTTAAATGAAAAATGAAGACGGAAAAAAAGCTACTTCCCGGCGGGGAATCGAACCCCGGTCTCCCGCGTGAGAGGCGGGGATACTGACCACTATACTACCGAGGATGAAGCACTTGCCGAAACCCGGGATCGAACCAGGGACCTTTAGATCTTCAGTCTAACGCTCTCCCAACTGAGCTATTTCGGCACACAGGGCGGTCGCTTGTAAAGAAGAAATGGATAATCGAAGCTTCCGTTTAAAGATAATGTGTTTGTGTTGAGATATGCAAACATGTTAAAAAGGATCATTCGAATGTATTTTTAAAAAAAATAAAATCAACGTATCGGATATTGATTGTTTTCAGAACAATTATTTCATAATCTATAAAGTTTTTTTTTTTTATAGATAATGTTATAAAAATTACTTTTTGAATGATATTATATGATTATTTAAAAATAATTTTTGTTTTCAGTAAAGGGAATAATTTAGGGAATAATCATCATTTAATAAACAGTCAACTTCTATACTTAAAATTTGTTGGTTTGCTTTAAAAAAGAATATATTATTTTGTTGCAGTAGTTTAATAATAAAATATTTTATTTATTATTTCGGATTTAGGAATTTTAATAACATTTTGACATTATCACTTTCCAAGAAAGGGAAAAAGACCATAAAAATATTGTTTCTAGATATTATTTAAATCAAACTTAAAAATAAAACCTAGCTATTTTCTTGAAATTCAAAAAGCTACCATCTTTAAATATAAATAAAGTCATAGAATTAATATAAAAGATAATTTGATATTAATTATTTATAATTCCAGTCACTGAAAGAAGGGAAATTTCATTAAAAATTCTTTTGAAAAGGTACAAATTCAAGTAACGAAGTGAACAAATATTAAAAATTGTGACAAGCTTTTTCTGTTTTTTTTTTTTTTTTTTTTTCCCACAAATCAAAATAGTTATTTGCCTTTGATTTTAATTTTTATATATAAGATATACAATAAGCTATTAATATTGAATGAATCATTAGAATGGTTCTGAACCCCTAATTGAAGGCAATAATCATTACTTTTCAAGCTAAAAATTAATAATTATGTAATTATTTTTTAAATATATTATTTGATTCAAGCATATGAAAGAAAATGTATAAAATGTTTATACAATTCATAAAATTCATTTATGAAAAGCTATTACCACGAATTATAAAATATTTTAATACACGATTTCAAGAACTAAATTTATGACGTCTTATATTTAACTTCATTTTAATAAATTAGCATCACATAAAACAAGGGTAGCGATAATTTCCAACTTAAAATTGAAAGATAATCGCTAAATGGAAGAAAATAGTGTAGTATTTGATCTCTTGCGACTTCTATTAAATTTGAAATAATATTCCAAATAAGCAGTAATAATGATCAGAACAGCTATAATAAATGACGATGTATATCTAAAAGCTAGAGATAAATCGTCAAATACTGAATGTTGTTGTTTCTTATGGCACTTGCCACGGACAAGCACGCTGTTACTAAGACAGCGATTTAAGGTATCCGACTACGTTAAAAACACTGGTTTTCGACCACATTGGCTAATTCTTCTTTTATTATTATTTCTTGTAGTTCAGGCTTCCCTCTTTCCAAAATAGTATTTTCTAGGAAAAGGAAGGTCTGACCTATCATTCAGGAGAATTTTAAACAATTTTTTAGCTAAAATATTTCTTTAACTTCAATTTTCTCAAACTTTAATTTTCATAAAAATTCTCCACCGTTAACATGATATCTCAAAAACTAATAGAAGTATTTACATAAAAATTTCAGCGTGTGTTTTAAATAATATGGGTAATGAAATGAACCAAAAGTTTTATTGTTGGTGAAATACTTTTTCATTTATAGGTGTTTTTAGAAAAATTAAGTTGTAAATTTATGGAAAAAATGTATATATACGTACGTTTTTACCCATAATTTCTTTGAAACTCATAATGTTTCTTAGATTTTGGTTCATTTCATTCATCATTAAATTCCATAACTTGTGTACAAAGAAAAATAAGATTGCTGCATTACAATTCTGTGTAGAGTGTTAACCGTTTAGGTTAAATTTCATTAAAATTTACTACAAATTTTCCTATTTCTCAAAATATATTATATTTCCAAATAATTTTTTTTGTATATATAGTGTTTATAATTGACAATACATCTAAAAACCATAAATAGTTTTTAAAAAATCCAATTTTTCAAAAATATTGCTTCGAACGTAGTCGGCTACCTTAAGCCAGTGGGGGAGCGTCTCTTGTTTTTTGATAGCGCCAACTAGGGCCAAGAGTACGACTTGACTACTCACGCATCACTCATTCGCTTGCACAACCTCTTTTTACGGGCGGCACATTCACACATCTCACAGATAGAACAGATGAAGAACAACCATGCCCGAACCGGGACTCAAACCCAGGATGCCCGGATCACGGGGAAGACGCGCTACCCCTATGCCAGGACGCCGGCCAATTACTGATATAAACCGATCAATCATTTACTATACTACCGATTATTATAACCTGTAGATATCATTGCTGTTGCATCCTGCGATATCTTGTGAAATTCAAGATACTACAGGATTTACCAGCAAAAATATTCCGTCCTTTCTACACATTATTTCTTTTTTTTTTACATGAAAATGGAAGCTAAAGTTTTAGATGAATGGTACTTCGAATCAATCCATTTTTTCAACCAACTTCACGCCTAATGAATTTTATGAAATTTAATTCGTGTTTTCTCGAATAGCTTTCAGACCTTTTACAGTCAAAAATTAGTATCTGAGAAGAAAAAAAGTAAATTCTAAATAGGGACAATTTGAACTGCGTTTTAATAGTGAATGTAGAAAGACGAACAGAGTAAAAATTTTAGCCCATTAAAAATCTTATAATTTTAAACGAGCAATTCTTGTATATTTTTATTTATTCGTGTATCTCGGAGCCGGCTTTTGTGAAAACAGACGATGTGGATTAAATTTTATGTTTAGAGAAGGTTATGTTTTTTAAATTTATCTATGCCGGTGTCTTAGCATAAGGGTAGAGCGTCTTCCCCGCGATCTGGCCGTCCTGGGTTCGAGTCCCGGTTTGGGCATGGTTGTTCTTTCGTTATTCTATCTGTGAGATGTGTGAATGTGCCCTCTTGTAAAAAGGGGTTGTGCAAGCGAATGAGTGATGCGTGAGTAGCAAAGTACTCTTGGCCCTAGTTGGCGCTACTATAAAACTACCCCCTCAGGTTTAAAACTCTGTCTTCGTAACAGCGTGCTTGTCCAACGCAAGTGCCATAAGAAATAACAACAACAAATTTATCTATATAGGCGTTTTTCCTGGAAAAAACGCGATTTTACACACACACGCACAAATCACACACTTTTTTATAACTAACGATTAGAGCCTTTTTCTATCGACTCTCATGCTGACAATGTCATATATCACCACCTCGTAAATTTTTGTGGTACTTGAAGGGCTGTCGTAGGATAATAACCTATTCGTACTTCAAAATTTTGTGAGACGGCGCTGATGGATGTGAGATGAGATGAGAGAAAAATATTCAAATATAATCAGTATGTATTCGTATCTAAATATTTTCTTCATTAAAATATTCGTATCTAAAATTTTGAAATAACACGTTTCAAAAAAAGAAACTGCCTAGCGATATAATATTTTAACAGTATTTTCAGCCTTTAATTACCATAAATTAATGGTAAATTAAAGATATTAATCGTTAATTAATTAATAAACCATTTTAAACAAAGATAATTGTCGTTCTTCAAAGCTTTTGCAAAAAATTACCCTAATGATTTATGAAGGCATCAGTCGTGACTTCTAAGGAATGCAAGGAATTCCTACCACTTATGAATGCCATTTTCGGCAACTTTTTGCTCTGTTCATTAAAAATTTCTTTTCAGCCCATAAAATTCTTTTTATGATGCTTTTGGAGTGGAATTCACCCTTTTCCACGCCTAAAAGATTATATAAATGCCTTTGAATAACAGTTTATTGCAGAACTTCGATTAATATCTAACAACTCATGCAATTACAAATCACTTATTCTCCCTCTCAATGTATGATGGGAAGATACAAGGAAAAAAATTGGCCTTGAAATGCCTCTCCGTTAGCGTGCTGGTGCGACATCACAATTACCATTCTAATGGAATTCCAAATTCCGTAGATCCAAGTCCTCCTCCCCCTTACTATTCGGACAGTCCCTCAATGACATGATTAAACACGGTAGCCGCCATAAGCAGGTGACAATTTCTTGAGGTGTTAAAAACGCGCTCCACCTGCTACCAAATGACCCGTTAAACGGGTTATTAATTATCAGCAGGTCCTTAACTGTCGCTGTGACCGCCTCGATGACAGTTCGCACCCCTCAGCATCAGGCCTCTTTGCGTAGAAATGGAAACCACGTAATTGGTGGAAGATTCACCGGTGTTGCCGTTTCGGGGCATTTTCGCGAGGGTAAATGCAATATTAGGTTTTGGGATTAATCGGATCTGGTCCAATCGAATGAGATGCTAATGATATTTTTGGGTCATTAGAGGTTGCAATGTGGTGATAGATATAGATCATGAAGTTTGGGAGATGAAATCATCGCGTTCTATTTATGTTATTATTAAATTTTTAATCAACTTCAAAACAAGATTGCCTCTTCGATAATTCGTGGTGATGGTTGATAAAAGAAGAATTATGAATATGCCGTTATCAACGGCTTTCAGAGCTTTGGAAAATAAATAGGACTTTTAAGTATAAAGAAAGAGTCGTTAAAGACATCAAAAAAATTATAATAGCTTATATGCATTTAATTATACTTTTGATTGCTTGAAAAGATCTCAAACAAAAAAATTAAATGGTTATGTTTTCACATATTTTATAGTAAAACATCGATCTTATTCGATAATTTTAAAATCAGAAATTTCTTTTTATCGATTAACAAATTCTATAAAAATTACCTTTTAACTTTTTTCACCGCGCATGTTCTCAAAAGTTTAAATTTCGAAAATATAATCCTCAGCCATAGAAAGAAATTCTTCCTTATAATAGTCACTGATATAAACAGTTTTTGTAATCTGTCTGTCAAGGTAATCAGAGAAGAGTGAATATGACCTTAATTAATTGATTATTAAAAGAACCTTGACAGTTCGCTTAGTAATTGATTCTGACGTAGTTTAAAAATCTAAAGAAGGACAATTTTTCCCATCCCTTTTTTCCATAAACGTCCATTGATTTGCACAGCACATTGGTCCAATCTTTGAATTCCAAAGATTTCCTTTAATTTTCTTTTTTCAGTTAAAGCCGGTAGGAATAAAAATAGTTTTAATCATATTCCATCTATAGGAATCCATCCTATACTATGCTCCATCCGTTTGTAATAAATCTATATAAAATATAAAAATTGCTGCTATCACAAATTTTTAAATGAAGACTTGTACTAAATACAACGTAAGATCATTTCGAAAGATTGTTTTAGTCTACATGCTTCCTTATATTGCTAGTTGTCCGTTCGGAGATTTCTTTTAAATTACAGCAGTCACCCCGTCACCCCAGAACTAAGCCATATAAACAGGGGTTATTGCGACTGGCTGTTATGTTCATTAAGTATCCAAATGTTTTACTTAAGAAAACAACGGCCAACAAAAGTTCACAGAAACTTCAAACTGTTAATAAAAGGCTAGAAATCTTTTCCATCATTTTTTAAAAATATTTTTAAATTCCCAGGATAATGTAATATCGTGTTAAAATTATTATCCATAATGAGTCTTCCTCTAATTTCTTTGAGTTCGACACATTCTGTTATGCATTTCTAGACTGAGCTTATTCCTCCCACATATGCATGTTTTCTCTTACATCCTTTCGAATCTATAGAAGTATGCAAGAAACCTTCCATGTCCCGATATAATTTGCAACTATCATCGGTTGAAATATTCTTATTATGTTTTTTGGTTCTGAGGATTTATGGATGTCTGTAATGGTCATTGAATCCAGGTAAATAACTATTAGATTATTTGCAATAGTTCCAAATATTTTTGTTTATTTGTTCTATATTTTCATTCTATTCTTAGAATTTTAATACTGCTTCATTATTGTTCTGTTTTAAACTAACCCTATTTAAAGACTAATCAATTTTCTCCCAAACACAAGGCAGGCACATTCAAACTTGATGTAAAAAAAAGACCTAGACTACCTCAAGTGTATTCAGAATGTCTCTCAAACCTATTTTACTCCTCAGAAACATATCAATTTAGAATTATTTTTAATTCAGCAACAGGAGAGGCCTTGATCTTTCTCTTACCAAATAATCTGTTCACGTCGTCGCGATCTGTATCTCTAACGGGAGCTACTTGACAGTCGACCGGTGCATCTTAATCCATTTGAATGTCCACGCCTCGTGACCTGGGGATGAGTTCGAACGCAAGGTGCTAATGAAGTGGCGCCTGTCCACTCCCCGTTTCCTGATGGAAGTCCTTCCACATGACAGACAAAAGATGTTTTTCGAAGAGTTCCTCTTCATTTCGTATCAGCCAAAAAGAATTAAAAAGATTAAAAAAATTAATATCAATAATGTTAAGTAGATACCTGAACGGTCTATGCAGTGGTTCTTATGGTACGCCATCTAGAAAATAACTGTATAGTTTATCTTGAATCGGTGAGGAATGTTTTGTTGGAAAAGTTATAATCTCGATAAATTCTCATGTGAGTCATCATCTGAAAGCAGGGGGAATTAACACGAGATTTAAATTTTCACATCCCTGTAACCCCTTCATGTTTGAAAAAAGAAAGATAATTCAAATTACGCGAATCAACGCATCATCATGACAAGCAACTTTTGTCACAGTTACTAAAATTTTCTTATCTTTATGATCATTTTATTCAATAATTTGACTTAAGAAATTAAGGGATGAATTTTGAAATCAAAGGTTGAAATTATAGGCTGAATTTTCAAATTCATTGATTGAATCAGTATATTGATAGATTGAAGAAAACTTTCATAAGCTTTGTTCAAGTAAAGCTATATCATTGAAGAGAACCAATTGGAGGATCACCCCGAATCTTTCTTGCATATTTTCCTATAAAGATGTTATCCCACCCCCACCTCCCGCATAATACTGAGGACCTGAGGTAAAGTCTCAAATGCCTTGCATGGCAAACAATAGTTACGAAATATAGATATTTGGCATGAATCTAATAATACTGAATCTGTTGTGCAAATATGTAATTTGGGCGCGCTTTTTTTTACCGATTTAAATAAAAAAATTGACACGGAATTACAGTTATTCTCATAAAATCATACATATAATTTCATTGATGTAAGTCATTTCGATTTTGAGTTTTTATCTTCACAAGCATGAGAAGATACAAACTATCAGATGATTAATTCTTTGCCACATTTGGTGTAAAAATTTTATGACAATCTGCATTTTAGATTTTAATCTAGTGTACCAAATTTTATCAATCTGACTTATTACTTATTGTAATTAATGGAGTTCACTTGTAGACAGATTTCTTTTTAACTGGTTTTGTTCAAAATTGGATAGAAATCCGCAAATTTGGTATTAAATCCTTATTCAAAATTTCTTCCTTCTAGTTCAAAACGATTTTGAGCTATCATGTTGACAACACAGGCAAAGCCAAAAATTTGTTTTTCAAACTGAGTAAAGTCTGAAAAAAAAAAAAAAAAAAAAAAATGTCTCAAAATTTCGAGTTGGAATTTTTGACAAATGCAATACTATCTTTATATTTCGTATACAAAAAGATAAAAGAAAGAAATCTAAGAATTTATACATACATCCGATAGTTTATTTCCCTTGACATTCTTCGAAGTTTTTATACAAGGTACTCAAATATGCGTGCAAACGAATAAAAATTTGGACGAAGAATGATTCAATCTATGTATATGTATCATTAAAAATCCATTTGTTTGCATGTTGTTGTGACTTATGGCACTTTACAAGCCCACTAACAGTTATCAACGATTTAAGCCGTGTGAGCGTCTCTTGTTTTTTCAGTTGAGTCAACTAGGACCAAGAGTACGACTTAGCCACTTCATGCGTCCCATTTGCTTGAAACTACCCCTTTTTACTGGGGGGGGGGGGCAAATTCTCACATTTCACAGATAGAACACAGAACAACCATGCCCGAACCGCTTCTCGAACCCCGGACGCCTAGATCATGGAGAAGACGCTGTTTACATGTTTGAATCTTATTTAATTCCATCTCCTTTGACGAATTCGATAGAAATTTAGCACCTTTATGTTTCTTAGCACCTGAAAAGATTTATAGGTCTATTAAAAAGTTTCTAGAGCCTTCTAAAGGATGTGGAATAGAGGATTGAAGAATTTTACTTTTTCCCACCATAACTTCTAAAAAATTCGTTGTATAAAAATTACTTTTATTCATGCGCTTTTACTAGTGTTGTATTTAATTTATTTTCTTCGGTCACTTTTATTTTTTCATTTGTTATACAGCTTTTTCAATTCAGTTTTATTTGAATTTACAATCTAGTAGCTTTTGATACGCGTTTTAAAAAAAGGCAATCTTTTTAAATTTGTTTTAATTGTAATAGTGAAAGGCAATTTGTTTTAATAGTGTGATTTAACTTTGTTCCATATATTAATAACTGCAATATGACTTTCTTTTACTAGCTTTTAGCTTGGGTTTATTAAATAGATTTATATTTTAAAAAAATAAAAAATATTTTTGAAATATTTATTTATATTCGCGTTGGCATTCCCAACGCTCACATCGCACTGTCTCCGTAAAAATTGGTGAGACGCGGTGGCCTGGTGGTAAGGTCTTGACTTCAGAACCAGAGTGTTCCAAGTTGGAGGCCCGATTCCACCAAAGAACCGTCGTCTAAGCAGGCCTGGTGCACGTTAAATACGTCGGAGCCAAACGTTCTCCCGCTGGTGTGGTGTGGAAGTTTGAAGAGTGGGTGTCAGCTCAGGTGTCGTTCTCATCATCTGATCATGGTTCGAAATTATGAGGTCCGTCCCAAAATAGCCTAGTGTCGTTTTAAAATGGGACGTTAACTAAGCCAACATTCCTTAACCTTTAAGTGAAAAATATTCACTTAAAGGTTATCTAAATTTTGCTATTTTTGGAATTCTTTTTTAGAAGTAGTTGATGTTAAAACACCTACTTATGACATTTAACATTTTACTGTGACAATTCTTCTCTTATTGAATTCGTACCATTAATTATATCTTTAATGTCTAATCTTTAGCGAACCATCATACTCATTTAAAACTTCACCTTTTCAGAAGCAAAAAAATGCCATTGCTGATAGGCACTTCCTCTATCCTTCAAGCCTTGAAAACTTTATCTTTCAAATCATCGCGAATAATAAAAATAAAATAGCTAAAAAAAATCTTAATCCGAGCAAAATTAAATTGAAAGATCATATCAGTTTGGAATCTAGGACATTCAATATTCAAACCCGCACTTTAAAAGGACTGCAGTTGAAGATATTATCACATATTCTCAGAAAATATCGCTTCAAAATATGCACCGAATTTATTAAAATAGCCACTGCCAAGAAACTTTAGGGGATATTTTTTCTATTTTATCGCTTATTCCATGGTATAAAAATAAATACATAGATTTAATTACAAGTTTAATCACACGAATGGCTATTACTCCGGTTCTACTAAATAAATTCGAACTAAATGACAACTCTTAATGATATATCTGCAACCAAGAAAAAAAATATGACCGTATTTTCTTTGAACTGTTTGGAATATTCAACTCACAGATCAAATTTATGGTAGAAGCATAAGCTTAGTATCTTTTGACGAAATTTTTCTCCAAATAATATTTTTTAGCTAGCGACATAAAATTCTTCTTCTCAAATCATAGAAGATTTTTTATGTACTATATTAATTTTGATTTCTGGATTTTAGAGAATAGTCTTTTTTTGCTAAAGAACTCAATTAGTATATTTTTTAAACAGAAAAAAAACATTTTAAATATCAGAATAGAAAAATATTTAAATTTCTTGCTCTTGATATTGTTAATAAGTAAATGTTAAAGCTTCATGTTTTCTCATGGTCTATTAAATACAACTGTATTCGGAAGGGAAAGGGAGGCGGCTTTAAAAATGTTTACATGGATACGCAAAACAGAGACATTATAAGATGTGCTATTTTGTTTGTTTGTTTTCTTTTAAAGTTTGGATTCTTGAGAGCAGATTAAAACCCCTATAGGTTGAATATATAAAAAAATGCATAATTCGCTTTTTATTACATTTATACAGAGCAATTAGATGTAGGCAGTAGTTGCAAGTACAGCGGCTAGTAAGTAATAAATTAAAATAAAGGAATCTAAATATAAAACTTTTTGGTAACATTTACTTATTTGTATCAAAACTTTTGAAAGGAAATGTGCAGAGTCAAAAATATTTATTTCTGATAATAATATATTTTGAAATATATTTGATTTTGCCCAAAATAGGCTTATTTCCAATGGCAATATATGGAAAACGTGTAAATTCTAATAGTTAATCGAGAACAGTTTATATGAAAATGTGGTGACATTTACATGTTTCTATTCTAAGTTGGAAAAAAAAATAAAGAAATTAATTAGTCATATTAATAAATCCCCGCATTGTTTTTTCTTTTTGAAATTTTAAAAACACAGGATTTATATTCCATTTAAATGTATTTTTTTATGCAAAACTCTGCAGAAAGATTATTTTCCATTTAATGAAATAAATAAAGATATTAACACGTATATGCGGACATGGCTTATAATACGATCTGAATGTGATTCGAACATTATTTACTCGAAAAACAAATAAAAGATTTCAGTTACCGTAAAAGATAATTTATTAGGTTGATCAATTCACGTCATCAATAATTCAGAAGGTGTTTTATTTTAAAATATATAACAGATTGATTCGTTCAGTTATTTTTATACAATCCAACCAGTATCGGGCTTC